>NC_063370.1:2526768-2540299 GCF_021869965.1 Rhincodon typus
GAGCCTTTTTCCTCGGATGGTGATGGCTAGCACGAGGGGACATAGCTTTAAATTGAGGGGTGATAGATATAGGACAGATGTCAGAGGTAGGTTCTTTACTCAGAGAGTAGTAAGGGCGTGGAATGCCCTGCCTGCAAAAATAGTAGACTCGCCCACTTTAAGGGCATTTAAATGGTCATTGGATAAACATATGGATGATAATGGAATAGTTTAGGTTAGATGGGCTTCAGATTGGTTTCACAGGTCGGCGCAACATCGAGGGCCGAAGGGCCTGTACTGCGCTGTAATGTTCTATGTTCTATGTTCTATGTTCTAATCAATATTTAGCTGCTGTTTACGGATAACAATTGTAAACTTTCAAAGCACCTTTACAATAAAGGCCAAACAAAGCCCTGTATGTTCCAAGGAAGGGTCACCGGACGCGAAACGTTAACTCTGTTTTTTTCCTTCACAGATGCTGCCAGACCTGCTGAGCTTTTCCAGCAACTTTGTTTTTGTTCCCAGTATGTTTCGGCTGTTTAGCAGCACCCTGCCCATCCAGATACAAATTTATTTCCATGTGAGAATGGGGCTTTGAAACTAAACCAAAGTAAAACTAACTGCAGAACACACAGCAAAACTCCATTTCCAATCAGGGAATCTTGAGTGAAATGCAGATACCTAGCTATGGCATCAAGTCGCTCACGAGAGTTTGGAGATTGAGGGCCAGGGTGGAGACTGTGAAACAGTACAGTGGTCATTTAGTAAGTCAGACAGGTACAGCGCCAATAGCTGGGCAGTTCTGTTTTTTTAACCAATTACCTGCTCACTAGCACTAACCTCAGATGTCTGCCAACTCCATATTTAGAATACACGGGTAAAAAATACATAGTCAACTGTAAAACAATTACAGTCCCAACTCCGACAAATCCCCAGGGACATCCTATGGAGGACGTGCAAATTTCAACTATCCTTACACATTTAAAAGTAAGCTGGTGAAAGAATTTTTTCTTCTCAGTCACAGAGTTGTACAGCACGGAGACAGACCCTTCGGTCCAACTTGTCCGTGCTGACCCGATATCCTAAATTAATCCAGTCCCATTTGCCAGCATTCGGCCCATGTCCCTCTAAACTCTTCCTATTCATGTACTCATCCAGATGCCTTTTAAATGTTGTAATTGTACCAGCCTCCACCACTTCCTCTGGCAGCTCATTCCATACACGCACCACCCTCTGTGTGAAAAAGTTACTCCTTAAGTCCCTTTTAAATCTTTCTCCTCTCACCTTAAACCTATGCCCCTCTAGTTTTGGACTCCCCTACCCTGGGGAAAAGACCTTGCTAATTTACCCTATCCATTCCCCTCATGATTTTATAAACCTCTATAAGGTCACCCCTCAGCCTCCAACACTCCAGGGAAAATAGCCCCAGTCTATTCAGCCCCTCCCTGTAGCTCAAACCCTCCAACCCTGGCAACATCCTTGTAAATCTTTTCTGCACGTTCTCAAATCTCACAACATCTTCCCTTTAGCAGGGAGACCAGAACTGAACGCAGTATTCCAAAAGTGGCCTAATCAATGTCTTGTACAGCTTCAACATGACCCTCCCAACTCCTATATTCAATTCTCTGCTGCAAAGTGTTGTGGAGGCTAGATCAATGGGAGTATTTAAAGAGCAAGTAGATTGGTAAAAGATCGAGTGTTCCAAGGAGTTGATGCAGATCAGCTGTAATCTTATCGAATACTAGCACAGGCTCGAGAGGCTGAATGGCCCATTCCTGTCTCTTACACGTATCATTATCATGCGATTAAGGACTGGGAAGGTGGAATAAGTTAAGAAAATATATTAAAAATACTTACGTCTGTGTTTTTCCTGCACAATCTAAACATTATCTGGAAGATAAAAACAAAACCACATTTCAAAGAGTGAATGACTGAGCAGAGGTGACCCTCCGCACCCCTCCCCCAGGAGTCAAATTGGGAGGCAGGACCTGTAATCGGCTTCTCCGCTCTCCATCCGTCTGAAGTTCCAGCAAGTCGTCTATATTCACCTCTTCTGGCATCTGCTCCTCCTGGACAAGGCAGAAGGAGAGATTAGGGCCGGCTATCCTGATCCCATTCCGCCCCCACCCGTCCCACACAAACTCTTGCACTAACACAAACTCACCATGCTGCTGCTCCTGGCTCACCCTCCCGGGATCAGCGGGCTGATCTTATCGCCAAAGGTCAGCAACCTGGGCTTGGGTTTATGGCACGGGGTTTGCTCAGTGGGCTGGATGGCTGGTTTGAATTATAGAATCCCTGCAGTGTGAAAACAGGCCCGACAAGTCCACACCGCCCCTCTGAACAGCATCCCACCCTGACTCATTCCTCTAACCCTGTATTTCCTCATGTCTAACCCAAACATCCCTTGACACTACGGGGCAATTTAACACGGCCAATCCACCCTAACCCAAACATCCCTTGACACTACAGGGCAATTTAGCACGGCCAATCCACCCTAACCTACACATCTTTGGACTGTGGGAGGAAACCAGAGCACCCGGAGGAAACCCACGCAGACACGGGGAGAATGTGCAAACTCCACACAGACAATCACCCGAGGGTGGAATCAAACCTGTGGTCCCTGGCGCCGTGAGGCAGCAGTGCTAACCACTGAGCCACCGTGCCACCGTTTGGGTTGCAGAGTGGCACTGACAGTGTGGTTTCAATTCCCACACCAGCTGAAGTTACCACCTTCTCAACCTCTCTCCCCATGGTGACCCTAAACCACCACAGTCACCCCTCTCTCTCTCTCTCTGATAATGCTCTCTGGGGCCATGCTACCCTTACCCTCACCGCTGGAGTTAATAAGAATGAAAAGGCCTGAGGGAGTTTAACAGGACAGACGGTGAGGAGATGTGGGCACTAACTGGACCAACGTTTGTTGCCCTATCCCCAATTGTGCCTTGAACTGATTGAAATGACCCAGAGGGCAGTTAAGAGTCAACCATATTGCTGTGGGTCTGGAGTCACATGTAGGCCAGACCAGGTAAGGGTGGCAGATTTCCCTCCCTAAATGACATTAGTCAGCCAGAATAAATTTTAGTTTACAACTGTTGACCATAGTTTTTGTGATCACTGACACTCATCTCCAATTCCAGATATTTTACCTGAATTTGAGTTCCACCAGCTCCTGATTGGAACCCATGCCCCAGGCCATTAGGCTCACCTTCTGGATTACTAGCCCATTGACATCTCCCTGGGAGGAGGGGGGACATTTAGAACCGTGGGACACCCTTCCAAAACTGAGGGCTTTCCTATTTAAGATGTAGTTAAGGAGGGTTTTATCCCTCAGAGATTGTGCCTTTTTGGAACATTCTTCCCTAGACAGCAGTGACAGCAAAGTCAGCTCATATTTTTAATCGATAGATTGTAGACTAATGTCGAGTCAAAGGAGTGTTGAGTTGACCCGACAATCAGATAAGCCGTGATCTTATTGGATGGCAGAGTAGGCTTGATGGGCAAAATGGCCTACAGCTAACTAGTCTGCTGGGCTAAGCCAGTCATCGATTTGGTTTGAAAGACTCATGATATTTTCAGATGAGTCAGCCATAAAATCTCATTTATAAAAAAAACTTGAGCAACCAGTCACCCATTTCAGATCCAACATTATCAAACCAAAGAGCCACATCAGAGCCAATGCCACAGTCAGAATGTCAATAAGGCGTTAAGACCTCACCAAAAATTCATGTGTTCTAATCTCCAGTCCATCCAACAAACAACTCCATCATTTAATTCTCATACCAGGTCCCATTTACTCGCGATTCTCCTGAGCTCACACTTGATCTCCATCCAAGTGTTCAAATCTCTCCACAGCTTCACCATCTCAATCATCTCCTCCTGCTCTGCATCTCTCCGATCTCCATACTTCTCCAATTCTGGCCTCTCGCTCTACCTCAATCTAACCACATCCCCACTGGTGCCTGTCCTTCAGTGCCCAAGTCCCTTTGCATTCCCTCTCTCTTCATCTTTCTTACCTCCTTAAAGGAACAGCATATAGTCTTTGACTCTCTCAATTTCTCCTTCTTGAGCTCAATGCCAAAGACTTATTCAATTACACTCCTGTGGATTTTTTCTTATTCAATAACAGGATGTGAGTGTCATATGGCTGAGCCCAACATTTATTGGCCGTCCCTAATTGCCCCTTGAGAAGGTGGGGGTGAGCTGCCTTCTTGAACCGCTGCAGTCCATGTGCTGTGGGTTGACCCACAATGCCCTTAGGGAGGGAATTCCAGAATTTTGACCCAGCGACACCGAAGGAACGGCGATATATTTCAAGTCAGGATGGTGAGTGGCTCAGAGGGAAACTTGCAGGGGGTGGTGTTCCCATGTATCTGCTGCCGTTGTCCTTCTAGATGGAAGTGGTTGTGGGTTTGGAAGGTGCTGCCTGAGGATCTTTGGTGAATTTCTGCAGCGCATCTTGTAGATGGTACACACTGCTGCGACTGAGCGTCGGTGGTGGAGGGAGTGGGATGTTTGTGGATGTGGTGCCAATCAAGCGGGAGCTGCTTTATCCTGGATGGTGTCAAGCTGGAGTGTTGTTGGAGCTGCCCCCATCCAGGGCAAGTGGGGAGTATTCCATCACGCTCCTGACTTGTGCCTTGTAGATGGTGGGACAGGATTTGAAGAGTCAGGAGGGGAGTTACTCGCTGCAGGATTCCCAGCCTCTTGTAGCTATTGTATTTATCTATATGGCTGGTTATGCAAATATAATTAAATTGGCTGTGATTTTTATATCAGATTATCATTCCCAAATCTGCTCTTTGCCAATGTTAAAACTTGACGAGTACATTAACATTAAGTTCTCCCCAAGGCACACAATGTTGTGGAAATAACTGGGATAAACTGGGAACAGATGGGAGAATTTACTTTGTGGTAAGTAAAAGATTTAGATTAATCATGAACATTTCCAGTTATTTCCTAACAAACACAAGACGTGAGAACAAAACAAGGAGAAGCAGCAGTGGAAATAGCTCCTCGCTGAACATAAAGAGCATAATAACTTGCATTCATATAGCACCTAGCACATAGTAAAGCATCTGGAAGAACCCCACAGCAACTATTAAAAATAACTTGGACAATGAACTACATACGGCAATATTAAGGCACATGACCAGGAGCTTGGTGGAAGAGATAGATTTTAAGAAGCATTTTAAACGGAGGAAAAAGGGAAGTGGATAGGTTTAGGACAGGAATTCCAGAACTTGGGGCCCCAGAAACTGAAGATATGGCCCTTTTAAACATAACTGATGTAGAAAATGAATCCAACATTGCATATTAGACTTCTGAATGGACCTCTCAAATTTCAAATTTAATGTTGATCTTGCTTTTTGTACAATTTTGTGTAACTTTGTATAATCAGCCTATGACCTTTATACGTTATGATCTGCCTGTACTGCAAGCAAAACAAAACTTTTCACTGTACCTAGGTACATGATACATAATAAATCAAATCAGAAACCAACACAAGACTAATGATCACAACTTGGGAGCTCAGCTCCTTTTATTATGAAGGTACGGCTCTCGGAGATATACAGAAATTTGGGGAATTGTGACTCAGATTAAAAGGTCAAATCTGAACCATGGGAGACCAGTTAGGGAGGCAATATAGTTGTTGATAATCTCAGCAGTTTGTTCTTGCTGAACTGAAAACGATTGCGGTGAAAATGTTACCAGGGATTCTCCCTCTGCACTCCCTCAACATGTCCATTGAGATCTAGAGTGAAAGTGAACCAAGAGATTCCATGATCACTTTTTAATCAGTCAACACTAGCCCAAGTGACAGGAGGATAATGTACATAGGGATTTAGGGTACAGAAACCTGCCATTCTGTTCAAACAGTCTATACTGGTGCCTCACCTGCAATGTTAAAGGGTTAATATCTGTTCTGCTGACATATAAGAAATTAGGTGCTTCGTGGGCGCCCCTGTCTCGCAGACAAAATGGGGTAATCTAGTTATACTCTGTTCTCTGTAAATGTTGAATTAAGGCTAAAAGGATAAGGAACTACCTCGTCTCACACATTGTTTTTGGGCAGCTAACCTTTGTTTTACTGTTAGATGATTAAGTTACGTGATTATGGGGGAGAAAAAAAAATTGTATCTTGTATGCATGTCTGACTGTGCTGTAAAAACCTATATAAAGGGAGGACGGTTCCCTTACAGAGAGCATCGTTTGACACGACTCCGCAAGCCCTGAGAAGACTGTTAAGTGATCCTCCAAAGCTTGTACTTGCTTATATAAACTGTGGCTATTCACTGAAGTTGGCGTATTGCACTTGTATCAAGTGCGTAGGAATCTCCTAAAAGGGAACTCAACATTTGGTCGCAGCGGTGGGATTCCAACATATACGGATCTTTGAGACGGACTGAATAAGTGATTGCCCGTGTGATGGTGACGTGAGACGGATGGGCCCACAGGGTAAGATTTACCTTGATCTCTCTCATTAACCTATCATTCAGTCGACCCCTCGTCCCCTAGAACTCTGTAGTGACGGAATCTCCGAGATAACCTACGCACTTGTACGCCGACGCGTTTGTCTCAGGGAGGGTTGAGTCCCCCTGGAATTCGGGGGTTAGAGTCCTCCTAACTGTAAGCACCGGGAATTCGGAGGTTAGAGTCCTCCAACACCGGGGTTCGAGTCCCCAGAACGTAGTACCTAAGGTAAAAGATAACTACAGAGTCTGTCTCAACCACCCTGCCTTAGACCGGTTGTTAAGAGGGGAAATCCCCCACGCGAAGATCAGGACCCTGAAGTGGGTGAGGAGACCAAGGACACTGGACTAGTATATAGAGATAAGTAAGAAGTTGAAGCGTTAAAGTGGGACAGACGTTGGATAAGTCGGGTGTCAGAACCCCTCTACATCAGTTACGTCGGGATGACCCCGAGAATGAAGAACGGTTCAGACGTCTGTCGGCATGCCTAAATAAGAAATTGGGAAATGAAATTTGGCCAATAGGGGGAACTCGGTATGTAGATAAATGCATAAAAGCGGAAGAGGCAATTTGGAAACGTAATACGGGGGCAAAATGGAAAACTTTAATATCCACGTGGAGAAAGACTGCTGAGGAAATAATGAATAAATCTAAACAGGCCAGCTGGGAGAATAATGAACGTCGGAGAGGGATTAGAGTATGTGATCATGAGGGAAACCCTAAGTCGTGGGAGGTGTTGAAGCAACGGTGTGAGGATTATGATATGAGTAAAGCAGAACAGGAAAGATTGAGAAAGGAGAGGCAAAATAAGGAATCAGGGTTGAAGTGTCAAGCCGGTTTATCATGTGGGAATAAAATGGAGGTACCTCCTGACATGTCTGGTCTGCCAATATTGTTCCAAAATAATGACACCGATGACCAGGAGGAGGATTGGCAAATTCCGCCTACTGTCCCACCCGCCCAACCACATCAGCACTATACGTCCAAAATCTCCTCAAAGCCATCCTCCTCCCCAAGCAATTGGCCATAATCAAATGTGTGGCCCATGTAATGGACAATATGGATATCAGCAAAGGCAACGCCAGAGCTGATCAAGCTGCCAAAGATGCTGCAACAGCACGCAATTCTATTGTGTCCTCTATGAACCGGCAGGTGTTAAATCACTCACCTGCCTCGAACACAACAGGCATACCAGACATTGTCACTGTGCAGCGTTTACCGGGGGACGCCCCTGACTCAGAAAAAGACATGTGGAAGACGCATGGGTGTTCGCACTCTGCGTCAAGAGGTCTCTGGATCACTCCAGTTGGCCAAGTGTGTATACCTGATGCTTTGTTACCGATGCTGATTGACTGTCTTCATACTGATACCCACCTTGGCAAGGAGGGAGTGAGTAATATCATGTTACGTACCTGGTGGCACCCCCGATTGGCTGAGGCAGCCCAGAAGCGTGTCAGGTCATGTCGGGCGTGTCAGCAAAATAATGCTGGCCAAGGAATGTGGTGCGTAACAGGGAAAACACCCTTCCCAGGCGGCCCATTTGAATGTATTCAGCTTGATTTCATTGAACTGCCGTGTGTACATTGCTATAAATATTGTCTTGTTATTGTTGATGTATTTAGCAGATGAATTGAAGCCTTTCCAACCACTAATAATAAAGCCTCAATGGTGGTAAAATTACTACTGACAGAGATCATACCGAGGTTTGGAGTGCCTCGACAGATTAGTTCAGACAATGGCCCCTACTTTGTAGGGAAAATCAACAAAGAACTATGTGAGGTGTTACACATCCAACAACAATTCCACTGTGCCTACCACCCCCAGGCGGGAGTGATAGTCGAAAGAGCTAACGGAACTCTCAAAACTAAATTGACTAAGCTAACATCCAAAACCGGCCTTAACTGGCTAAAGGTTTTGCCTTTAGCTCTGTATCACATGAGAATAACACCCCACTTCACTACTGGACTCTCGGCCGCAGAAATAATTTATGGCCGACCCAGTAGGACTCCTTGGGATGCCGACCCAGACCCACCTACCCACGTAGACTTAAATATTATGGGAGAGGAAATGCAAAGATACTTTCAGCAGCTAACATAGTCTCTAAAGTTTCTCCATTCACAGGTAAAGCACGCCTTCGGACCACCATCACAAGCGACGGATCAGAGCTCAGACGACCAGAACGAACCCCCCAGACTACAAACGGGAGACCTCGTGCTGATCAAGGACTGGGATCGCCCCAAGCTCGGACCCAGGTGGAAAGGACCATTCCAAATACGTCTCCAGACTCTGACTGCGCTTAAAGTCAAAGGGCAGAATCGCTGGATCCACCTAAGTGACTGTAAACGATGGGCTCCCTCACCATCTTGAAAATAATCATTGGACTGAGTATTGTTCAGACTGTGAGTGGGTTGGAGGACAATTTGTTTTATAAGACACATATCCTACTGTATGGTAATCGAACAGTGTGTTATCTGCTAGCACAATCTGTAGAAGCTTTGTTTGTAGCAACCCCAGGATGGAACCCTCACCAACTCTGTGAAGTAGATTATTCTGGTGAGCCTTGCCAAGGGAAGAGAGGAACCTGGAGCAGGAGTGTGCAGGGTAAATGTGTAGAATTGATAAGTAATGGCCCCTCCAATTGTACAGGTACTAAATCTAAGTCTGGGAAGGAAGGGGCCAACTGTATGGATCCTAACAGCTATCTGCTTTGTTTTAATGGTACTGGAAGTTGTTGTGTATATGCCTTAGTAAACGTCACCCACCATCCCCATGATGCTTCCTGGCCCCATCAGTGTGTAAAACGGACTTGTACAACTAAAGGAGGGCTATTGAACTGCCCCTGTTTGGAATCAAAACCGGTAAATATGACTTCAGGCATACAATGGACTTGTGGGAGTTGTAACGGCACCCACGTAGAAATGGGGTACGGGACGTTTCCGTTTCACTCCTCAGACTTCCAACCATTTAAGGGTCAATCCTCCTGGAATAGTTACAAGATAGTCCGTAAGTCCGTTACCTGCTACCGTGCTAAGAAGGGATTTGTTTTCCTTCTCAATGGGACCTTTTCTACTGCTACTCCAACTTTGCCGGTGCTATTTGCTGTTGGGACCATTGGGCCTCTCACGGTCCCTTGTCCCCAACGAGCATATACTCGACGATGAATTGTCACACGCTTCATAAGCAAGGAGTTTTGCGCCGACTGGCAGGATCCAGTAACCCTGGGCTCTTCCTTGGGACATGGCTTCCTGGGAACTGTCACTTTGGGAGGCTCCTCAGGGGTGGTGTCCACTAAAAACCGAAACTACCTTATATGTGGACTCACCGCCCTGGGAAATAGCACAATCTTGGCATTGGAAGCAGTAAATCAAGAATTAGCCGAACTTCGGCTCTATGCTCAGCAAACCCGGTATGCAGTGGACTATCAGCTGGCTCAACAAGGGGGAGTTTGTACAATAGTAGGAGACAAATGCATCACCCATGTTACGGACGAATCATACAACATAACCCACGCCATCCAGTCTATTAAAAAACAATTGGATGATTTCAGACAAGGTAAAGGAGATGACTGGCTAGGGTGGCTACTGGGAGGACCCTGGGGATCCTATCTATTGCATGGGCTAGTAATTTTTGTTGTTATAATCATTGTATGTTGTGTGTTAATAACTTGCTTAATTACTGGTTGCAAGATTATTACGAAAGCTGGCGACGTCTTTCTCAGCCCACATTTAGTTGGTTATCATGGAATGATAAAAGGAGGGAATGAAATGTTAAAGGGTTAATATCTGTTCTGCTGACATATAAGAAATTAGGTGCTTTGTGGGCGCCCCTGTCTCGCAGACAAAATGGGGTAATCTAATTATACTCTGCTCTCTGTAAATGTTGAATTAAGGCTAAAAGGATAAGGAACTATCTCGTCTCACACATTGTTTTTGGGCAGCTAACCTTTGTTTTACTGTTAGATGATTAAGTTACGTGATTATGGGGGAGAAAAAAAAATTGTATCTTGTATGCATGTCTGACTGTGCTGTAAAAACCTATATAAAAGGGAGGACGGTTCCCTTACAGAGAGCATCGTTTGACATGACTCCGCAAGCCCTGCGAAGATTGTTAAGTGATCCTCCAAAGCTTGTACTTGCTTATATAAACTGTGGCTATTCACAGAAGTTGGCGTATTGCACTTGTATCAAATGCGTAGGAATCTCCTAAAAGAGAACTCAACACACCGTCCTCCCACTCTATTTTAGCGCAACCCTATCGCTATACCTTTCTAATATTCAAAACTTACCAAAGATCCTCAGACAGCCAAACCCACGACCACTTCCATCTAGAAGGACAAGGGCAGCAGATACATGGGAACACCAGCCCCTTGCAAGCTCCCCTCCAAGTCACTCACCATCCTGACTTGGAAATATATCGCCGTTCCTTCACTGTTGCTGGGTCAAAATCCTGGACTTGCCTCATTAAGGGCATTGTGGGTTAACCCACAGCAGGGGGACTGCAGCGGTTCAAGGAGGCAGCTCACCCTCACCTTCTCAAGGGGGCAACTAGGGACGGGCAATAAATGCTTGACCAGCCAGTGACACACACACCATACAAGAGAGTTTAAAAATCATTTTCCCCTTGTGTGTTGATCCAGCTTCTCCTCAAAGTAATCACCTCATGTTCTCCTTGTGGAAGGGAGTCCCACATTCTCAATTTCCCATTGGATTTATTAATAACTGTCTTATATTGGTGGATCCTTTAGATATGGTCTCACCCACACATTTTTTGCTACGTTGGCCTTATCAAAAGCTTTGGGAAGCTCCAAATAGCCTGTTGGTGGGGAAAGGTCAAAAGATTATCTCATTATTTCACTAGCTCACACTTGTAAGATGCGTAGATGTGGGCAGGGGATAGGTTCGGGCTCAGATGGAACTTCTCCCCAGTCAAGTAGCTCAGTGGATGCTGGGAAAAATGGCCAAGTATGCTCAATTACTGGGTTAACGATGGGATGAAGATTACAGACAGAAAGGATTGTCACTTTATTGTTTTCACATCCTGTCACATAAGTGGCAGAACGTAAATGAAGTTTAAACAGTTGAGTATTTATTTTCCTGGCAGGAAGGGAGTTCAGACAACCGGAAGTAATGAGTTTGAATTATCTCGGAATAACTTCAACCCAGTTTTCCCAGAATGTCTTATCTCAAAAACAGTTGGCTCACAAAAAACGGTAGGTTACTAAATGAATGGAGCTTGGTTGATGAGGACAGAAGGCAGAGAGAGAAAAAAAACGACTTGCAATTAGACAAGAAAGAGATGCAAACCATTTGGCCTATCAAGCCTGCTATCCAAGAGAATCATGGCTGATTTAAAATCCTATCTGCCCTTTACCGTGCTGTCCATCTATCTCTCATTGTCCAAAAATGCATGAACATCTTCTTTGAGCTTATCAACAACTGGCTATCTGCTGGAGTACACTGTTCCAAAGGCACACAACACTCGGAGTTCAAGATGGCACCTCCGACAGCGCGGCGCTCCCTCCGTGCCGACCCTCCGACAGCGCGGCGCTCCCTCCGCGCCGACCCTCCGACAGCGTGGTACTCCCAACAGAACTGACCCTCTGACAGTCTGACTCAGAGACCCACACACAAACACGTGTTGAAACAGAGTTTGGAATTTGACCCGATGTGGGACCCACCTTGACAATTCCTGAACTGAAGAGATGGGCAGGAGGGTTGGGTCGGTCTCTCAGAAGGAGCTGACAATGGGATCAATTGTAGCTTCAGTGTTTGGCAGGGGACAGTGCCAGAGTGAACAAAGGTACAATGGGAAGGTCATCACAAACGGTCAGGGATGGAGCGTACACATGGTCTGCTGTTGCGAGCTGGCAGAGATTGTTTACCAGCTGCTATTAGGCTCACTTATTTTCAAAGATACAGAAAGTTGGCACCTTCACTGTAGCCATCTCTCAAAGCCCTTTGACAATGCGGTGCTGGTTTCTATCAATGCCTTCCCTAGCCGTGCGAATCAGACACAGACACCATAAGAGGAATTGCACAGTTCTCCGTGATATTTATCTTCATGGATTGTGTGACAATTATAGGGAGCTAAACTCGAGTAGACGAGCCAGAAAGAAAACACAAGGTGACTAATAGTTGGTTTTACAAGCACTTGATTACAGAACAATGACAGCCCTCAGTTCAACCTCTCAGTGAGGAACATTCGGTGGCATGGCAGCTCAGTGACTGGCACTGTTGCCTCACAGCGCCAGGATTCGATTCTGTGTGGAGTTTGCACATTCTCCCCGTGTCTGCATGGGTTTCCTCCGGGTGCTCCGGTTTCCTCCCACAGTCCAAAGATGTGCAGGTTAGGGTGGATTGGCCGTGCTAAATTGTCCCATAACGTTCAGGGATATGTAGGTTAGGTGGGTTAGCCGTGGGAAATGCAGGGTTACAGGGATAGGAAAGGGGGATGGATCTGGTTGGGATGATGTTGGGAGGGTAGTGTGGACTCAATGGGACAAATGGCCTGCTTCCACATGGGAGGAAATCTACGATTCTGCTCCTTGAGCCTATCTACAATTCAATTCGACAATAACCGAGCTGCACTTTAATTCCAACATTATGCCTTGGCTGACCCTCCTGTAACCCCCTTAAACAACTGTCAATCAATCCCTTCTCTGAAGTTTTCCATTGGTGCTGCCCATTCCCAAAAGCTTTCTTTCTGCGGGGAGAGTTATGGAGATTTCCACTTGCCCTGTGTGCTAAGAAACTGTTTTCTGGCACCCCCACTCAACGGTATACATCAAATCTTACAATTCTGTCCCTTTGTTCTACACTACCCTGCCTCCACAAAGGTTATAATTGCTGTATTTGCCAACATTTCATCAAATCCTTTAATTGTCTCAAACATTTCCATTTGATCATCCTTTAATCATCTCCACGTGAGTGTACAAGCCTCATTTGTGGCTACTGTCCTCAGAATTTAACACTTCCTGCCCCAGGCTGATCAAATCTAGCAAGGAGCAGCTCTCAATACAGAGTTTCATCATCACCCTCCGACAGCGCGGCGCTCCCTCAGCACTGACCCTCCGACAGCG
>NC_063370.1:2540309-2544975 GCF_021869965.1 Rhincodon typus
CTCCCTCAGCACTGACCCTCCGACAGCGCGGCGCTCCCTCAGCACTGACCCTCCGACAGGCTGTTAGAACGACGACTCTTTCTAGTGGCTGTACAGCTTGATATTGAACAGCAAAAGGGCTCGAGTCAAGTTGAGAATTGTTTATGATGTGATCTGGAATGTGTTGCCTGAAAAGGCACTGGGACTGGACTCAACTGGAACTTTCAAAAGGGAATTGGCAAAATACTAGAAATAGAACGATTTCCTGGTCTTGGGGGAATGAGGCTGATTGCGTTTGTCCCAAAGGTCTTGTTCTATGGCTGTTGGACTTTGTCAAAAATCCCAGAATGCGTGCCATCAGCATTCCACAGGCTATTTCCTTTCCTACAGTGAGACACCGGATTTCTCAATGCACCGTGAAGGCTGAAGGAAGTTAGGATTTGTCAGATTGGGTGAATTGGTGGGTGGGGGTGAATAGATCGCGACTGTTTTACTATATATATATATATATATATATATGACTCGGAGGAAGGAAGGGAGTGTGCTGCAGGCAAATTTTCAGATGACACAAAAATAAATGGAGAGACAGGTTGCATGGGATCCAAAAAGTTTACAGAGAGAAACAAGTACTTCTGAGGAAGGGTCACTGAAACTCCAATTTCTCTTCACAGATGCTGCCAGACCTGCTGAGCTTTTCTAGCAACTTCTGTTTTTGTTTACAGCAACTGCAGTTCTTTCAGGCTTTTTTTTTTCACAGCTTACAGAGAGACATAGATTGGTTAATTAAGTGAGCAAAAATTTAGCAAATGGAGTATAATGCAGATGGTTCGTCACCCTGTTAGGTAACATAGTCAGCGTGCCTCTGGTGAAACATTTGTGTTCTGTCCTGATCGTTATTTATGAGCCTCGGTTGGCTGGGGTGGTTGGCATCACTTCCAGTTACCTAGCAGGGCGATGAAACGTCTAGTCAAACTCACCGGCTCAGCGAGCAAGTCTACATCCTCATCCACAACCTGAGCTACACATCTTCCCAAAAACTTTAAAGCATCATGGCTGATCCCACATCCCTCATGCCTGCTTTCCTGCCCTTTCCCCATCACCCTTGATTCCAACTCATCAAAAATCCATCTCAGCCTTCAATATACACAAGGACACTGCCCCCCACAGCTCTCTGTAGCAAGGAGTTCCAAAGACTCAGAACCCTCTGGGAGAAGGAGTTCCTCCCCGTCTCAGTGTTAAATTGGTGCCCCTTTATTCTGAGACTGTGCCCTCTGGTCCTAGGTCCTCCCATGAGGGGAAACACCCTCTCAGCATTTACCCTGTCAGGCCTCTTAACAATCCGATATGTTTCAATGTGATCCCCTCTCATTCCTCTAAACTCCAGGGAGTAGATCCCAACCTGTTTAGCCTTTGCTCATAAGACAGTCCCTCCCAGACCAGGGATCATCCTAATGAACCTTCTCTGAACCGACTCGGCGAGCGTGTCTACAGCCTCAGCCCAGGATGCTGTTAATGGCAGAGCAGGTTTGTGGGCCCGACGTCTGTTCCTATTTCATACAAGATGCCCCTTGAGCTGGCAATTCTGCTGAGGTTGAGAGAAACTTTGCTTTCAATGTACCCGGTTGGGAAGAGGATGGTGAGGTTGCCATAGGTAGCCTGGGGCCATCCTCAAGCACTTGACCATTTAAGTGCCTTTAGTGTCTGATGGAAGTGGCCCTGGACTGGCAGAGATGGCAGTGATAAAGCAATAACAAAGATTCAGAAGCTTTTAAAAAAATCCAATCACTGTTGCCCTCATGAATTATTCGGAGGAGCCACAATTAGGCTTCATGTAATATTAACGCCAAGTGTCTGTTATAGAGCTCCTTACGGTCAGCCATACTTCAGGCAAAATGTGAAGGCATTACTATTGGGAAGGTCAAGATAAAATTGCCACAGTCTGACTAGACTATAGGGCTTTTTTTCTGATGAAGGGTCTAGGCCTGAAACGTCAGCCTTCCTACTCCTGTGATGCTGCTTGGCCTGCTGTGTTCATCCAGCTCTACACCTTGTTATCTTAGACTATAGGGCTGCTCTCTTGTTACAGAGAGCCAACTGGAGGGTGTTTGACCTGAGGGTCACCACACCGCGGGTGAAGGGGGAGGGGTTGGGAAGGAGAGTGCTTCATAGTAACCTCAGCCAGTGCGCGAATTGAACCCACACTGCTGTGTGCATCCAGCCAACTGAACTAACTGTCCCCCCCAGTTGGGAAGGTAATGACGTGGCCAGTAGCGACAGCAATACGGCCCCTCACTAGCCTGTGCTGACCTGTGACCTCTCCATCCTGACCTCCGACACCTCCAGCCTGACCTGATGGCCACAATCTGCTCTAATGTTAGAGTGGAACCTGCTCGGGTTCAAACTGAGAATAGAACAACATCCCGCACGAGGGCTCCTCGTCTGGAGGCACCAATTTGGAGTAAAACTTGAGATGCATTTTCCACAGTCTCATCAAATAGAAAACGATTGGAAAGTCCCCAAGAGGATGAATTCCAGAGGAAGGTTTCTGGTTTTATGTGTCAGAACTCACTCTGTTCCATTCCTTACAGCAAAATGTTCCCGTCCATTCACCCACCTGGGGAGGAATCTGTTTCCAACTAAAACAGTTCTGTTTTCATCCTCTCCTCATGAATAAATCCAGAACAACACCGAAAGAATGACAATGGGATGGCGCTAAGAGACAGGGGAAGGGAGAGCCCTGGAGATATTGCGGGGTGTGGTGGGGTGGGGGGGAGTGGGGGTAAAAGAAAAAGAGAGAAAGAGAGAGAGAGAGAGAGAGAGAGACAAACACAGAGGCACGGGGTGGAGCACAAAAAGAGATAAAGAGGGATAGAGAGAAAAGGGGACAGAGAGAGGAGAGACAGAAATGGGCAAAGAGGGGGAACAGAGAGAGAGGAATAGAGAGAGTAAAGGAGATAGAGAAAGAGAAAGAGGGATAGGCAGAGAGAGAGGGGGATAGAGAAAGAGAATGACAAAGTCAGAAAGTGGGATAAGCAGAGAGAGAGAGAGAGACAGAGAGGGTTAGAGAGAGAAAAGAGATAGAGAGGGGGACACAGAGAGAGATTGGGCACAGAAAGACAGAGGAAGGAAAATAGGAGTGAGGAGAGAAGGACTGGGAGAGAGTGGGGGAAGAAACAACATATGTGCTCAAGTTGGAACAGATAAAGTGATATGGGGCAGAATCCCGGGGAGAGAGAGGGGAAATCCAGTGATGTGACACCAATCTCAAAGAGCAATCATTCAAGAGATATACCATCACATGAGAAGGAACCACATCAAAGCAGCTAATTATGGATTCCACCCCCTTTCACAACGCTCCACAGAAATCAGAGGGGAATTTCTACCAACTTGTGTACCCTTGGAAGATGTGAGAGAGAGAACTTCAAACGTTGTCTAATGCAGAACAAGAAACATGGTTTGGGCAGAGTACTCTCACTGAAACATGTGATCCTGACCAGGACTAAAACAGGACAGAGCAAGTTTGCACTGCACCACACATAGTCCAAATGCCAACTCAGTGTGCTAAAAACAGGCCACCTGAACATCTATTCATGATGTTAATCTGTGGGCAGCACCTTCACTAAATGCTCCTGCAGTTTCACAGAAAAAAAAAGGAGTATCCTGCATCCTTTCCCATTCAATATGATCATGGCTGATCCTCAGGCCCCAGGCTGCCTTTAAAATCTAAGAACACATCTATTTCTTTCTAACATATATTCACCGATGTAATCTCCACAGCCTGTCATGCCAGAGAATTCTACAGATTCAAACTTTACATCAGCATCCAGAGCTCTCAATCCTGGGGAAATTCCCACTTAAATACTGAGGGAGCGCCGCACTGTCAGAGGGTCAGCGCTGAGGGAGCGCCACACTGTCGGAGGGTCAATGCTGAGGGAGAGGAACTTGCTGGTAGGGTTAGAGTAGGGTTCCCCTACACAGGACAAATAGCAGGAGTGGGTGGAGAAGGGGTGGGGTTGTTTTGTAGGATTTGGAGCAGCAGTTGACCCGGGATTTGTAAAAACGTAAATGGACAGTTTAAATTTAGAATCAGAAGGTGTTAACCCTTTGTGCACAACGTGTTGAAAGTGGGCCATTGAGGCCAGAGGAGATTGAGACGTGGAGAGACCTCCCAACATCTACTGGAGCTCCCATCTGTGAGCTCCTCACTGTCATAGCTATCAGTAATGTGCACCCCAACACAGAGAGGGGTCAAGGATACAGAGAATCCTTCTTCTGAAATTAGGAACTGGGTTTATCACAGGCTGCTGTTACTGTGTGAGTGCGTGCAGGTGTTTGTGTGCGTGAGAACGAGAGAGAGAGACTGTCTAGCTGTCTGTGTGCGTGTCTGAGTGAGAAACAGAGAGAGACTATGTGGCTCTACGTGTCTGTGCATCTGTGTGCGTTGGGGATGAACATCTAGAGCTTTGAGGTGGTTCCTTTGCTGAGACACATCTCTGAGTCGCTGCACATATTCACATGATGACAGATCATCGATGGACAGCCCAGCATTAGCACAGACACGTGTGACCCTTGTAATCAACAAAGTGCCATTCATTCTCACCCTAAACAATGTCATGACAATTACATTTCAACCGGCACACACACCCCCTCCCTGTCTCCGTCACCCTCCTCCAGCCCCTACACCCCC
>NC_063370.1:2544985-2547916 GCF_021869965.1 Rhincodon typus
CCCTCCCTGTCTCCGTCACCCTCCTCCAGCCCCTACACCCCCTCCCTAACTCTGCAACCTCATTGAATTCTGGCTTCCTTTGTGTTCCCCAATTTCCATCCCTCCACCAATGGCAGCCCTGCGTTCAGTTGCCTGGGCCCCAAGCTCTGGAATTAACCTCCCTAACCCTCTCCGTCTCTCCCTAAACTACACCCTTAAATCTGACCACTGATGAAGATTTGAGCAGTTGTCCCAAAAGGAAAGCTTGGTGTAAAAATCAACACTCACGTGGAGTACACTGGGAGATTTCCCGAAGTCGCTGTCTACATGCAAGTCATTGGAGTGAAGGAACGGCTGACAGTAACTCACTGAAATGGTAAGAACTTGCCTCAGCACCATCAGCCCAACCTCAAACGGTTCATTTTTGACAAGATTAACAGCTCCATAAAAATAACAGACCTCACAGGGAGAACATTAAATCTTCCAGAGGTTAATTAGGATGAAATATTTATGGACAGTTGCTCAGATGTGAACTTTGCCAGATACTGAGCTGGGAGAAATAGGATCCGGTGAAGAAAATGCTTAAAGGGGAAATGGGGAAACAGGCTGGGGCTTGAAGGCCTGGGAACATAGGAGTAAGGAAAAGGCCATTCAGCCCCACTGAGTCTGCTGACCCAGTCAAACTCATCTTCCTCAACACCATTTACAAGTGTTCCCCTCGTATCCTTGATCGCTTAATTATCTAGAAATCTATGGATCTCTGTCTTGAACAAACTCAATGAGGACCTGTGATTCCTTGTAGGAAAGCTGTGAACATGAATTGCTTTCCCTCGCATTTTCCTTCCTCAGTTAGAGGGGTTTTTCACACTCTGCCCTAGGTGCAGTCTCACTACAAAGTCAGACATCTTTACCTCTCTACAGTAAAGGCCAACATACCATTCGAGTCTGAGTGAACAAGTTTAATTAATGATGAGGTCCTGGGGATTGCTGCTGAACAAAGAGACCTTGGAGTGCAGGTACATAGTTCCTTCAAAGTGGAGTTGCAGATAGACAGATTAGTGATGAAGGCGTTTGGTATGCTTGTCTTCATTGGTGTTTATTGGGAGGGCATGTTGAAGCTGTACAGGACATTGGTTTGGCCACTTTTGGAATATTGTGTTCAATTCTGGTCTCCCTGCTCTAGGAAGGATGTTGTGAAATTTGAAAGGGTTCAGGAAAGATTTACAAGGATGTTGCTGGGGTTGGACGGTTTGAGCTACAGGGAGACGCTGAATAGGCTGGGACTATTTTCCCTGGAACGTCAGAATCTGAGGGGTGACCTTGTAGAGGCTTATAAAATCTTGAGGGGCATGGATAGGGTGAATAGCCAAGGTCTTTTCCCCAGGGTAGGGAAGCCAAAACCAGAGGGGCATAGGTTTAAGGTGAGAGGGGAAAGATTTAAAGGGGACCTAAGGGGGCAACATTTTCACACAGAGGGTGGTGCGTGTATGGAACGAGCTGCCAGAAGAAGTGGTGGAGGCTGGTACAATTACAACATTTAAAAGGCATCTGGATGGGTATATGGATAGGAAGGGTTTACCGGGATATGGGCCAAATGCTGGCAAACGCGACTGGATTAATTTAGGATATCTGGTTGGCGCGGATGAATTCCCATGCTGTACAGTTCTATGACTCTTATGACTCTGTAAAAGAAGTGTTAACCAATCTGGATGGTTCTTATAAGCCTATTGCTTCCTCACCCTGTGTCAGTCACCGTTCTAACTCACCAGTTTCTCAGGCTGCATTGCTTCCACTTACACACACACACGCAGAGATGGGGGCAGAGCCCAAAGCTAATACTCAAAGGTCAGGGGTTCAACTCCCAACATGGGGAGCTGTGAAAACTTACATTTGTATAAAGCTAGCCTCAGTCATGGTAGCCATGACAACCATACAGCACAGAAAATAGGAACAGGAGTAGGCCATTCAGCCCTTTGAGCCTGCGCTGCAATTCAATACAATCATGGCTGATTGTCCAACACAGTGCCCTGTTCCTGCTTTCTCCCCCGTACTCAGAGTCACAGAGCACAGAAAGAGACCCTTTAATCCAACCAGTCAATGCTGACCAGACGTCCCAAACTAAACTCCTCTTTGTTCTCTGTAGCTCCAAGAACTATATCTAACTCCTTCATGAAAACATTCAATGCTTTGGCCTGAACCACTTTCTGTGGCAGTGAATGCCACAGGCTCCCCACGCTCTGGATGAAGACATTTCTCCTTGTCCCAGTCCAAAATGCTCTACCACGCATCCTTAGGCTGTGATTTCCATCTTCAATTGTTGCAAAAGTTTTGGGAAGAAAATCTGGGATCCTCACCTGGTCTGGCCTACACGGGACTCCAGACCCACAGGAACCTGGCTGACTCTTAACTGCCCTCTGAAATGGATCGCAACTCCTCCAGTTCAGAGGGGCAATTAGGGATGGGTAACAAACACTGGTCTTGCCAGTGCCACACACTCTGTCAGTGTTTACAGCCTCAGAGTGAAGGGACTACCCTTTAGGGGTGAGATGGGGAAGAATTTCTTCAGCCAGAGGGTGGCCTATCTGTGGAAATCATTGCTGCAGAGGCCAAGTCACTGAGTGTAGTTATGACAGAGATAGATCATTTCTTGGTTGGTGAAAGGATCAATGGTTACAGGGAGAAGGCAGGAGAATGGGTGTGAAAAACATATCAGCCAGGATCGAATGGCAGTGCAGACCCGATGGGCCAAATGGCTTAATTCTGCTCCTATTACTTATAGTAGGAAACTTAGACTGAATGCGAGCATGTAAACAGAGACGGTGGTGTGTAGTGGTAATGTCACTGGACTAGTGATCAGGAGTTCCAGGCTAATTCTCCAGGGATAACAAGGTGCAGAGCTGGATGAACACAGCAGGCCAAGCAGCATCAGAGGAGCAGGAAAGCTGACGTTTC
>NC_063370.1:2572916-2573163 GCF_021869965.1 Rhincodon typus
GTGTAGGGGCGGAAGGCGGTTACAGAGATAGGGAAGGGGCATAGGGACTGGACGAGGTGACAGGGATAGGGCGGGGTGTAGGGGCTGGAGGGGGTTACAGAGATAGGGAGGGGGTGTAAGGCCTGGAGGGGGTGACAGAGATAGGGAGCGGGTATAGGGGCTGGAGGAGGTGACAGAGATCGGGAGGGAATGTAGGGGCTGCAGGAGGTGACAGAGATAGGGAGGGGATGTAGGGGCTGGAGGAGGT
>NC_063370.1:2573263-2585408 GCF_021869965.1 Rhincodon typus
GTAGGGGCTGGAGGAGGTTACAGAGATAGGGAGGGGGTGTAGGGGCGGAAGGCGGTTGCAGAGATAGGGAAGGGGCATAGGGACTGGAGGAGGTGACAGTGATAGGGCGGGGTGTAGGGGCTGGAGGGGGTTACAGAGATAGGGAGGGGTGTAGGGGCTGGAGGGGGTTACAGAGATAGGGAGGGGGTGTAGGGGCGGGAGGCGGTTACAGAGATAGGGAGTGGGTGTAGGGGCTGGAAGGGATTATAGAGATAGGGAGGGATGACACAGGGAGAATGTGCAAACTCCTCACAGGCAGTCGCCCGAGGGTGGGATCAAACCCGGGTACCTCGTGCTGTGAGACAGCAGTGCTAACCACTGAGCTCACCATGCTATCCCTATCATTGATGTACATCATCAGGTTAGAGACACAGGCTTAATTCCCCCTCAGATGACATTCTCCCCGTGTCTGCGTGGGTTTCCTCCGGGTGCTCCGGTTTCCTCCCACAGTCCAAAGATGTGCAGATTAGGATGGATTGGCCATGGGGAAATTACCCTGTAGTGACTAGGGATGTGCAGGTTAGGTGGGTTAGCCATGGGAAATGTGGGATTACAGGGATAGAGTAGGGGTTGGGTCTGTGTGGGATGCTCTTAGCGGGGTTGGTGAAGATTCAATGGGCCGAATGGCCTATGTCTGCACTGTAGGGATTCTATGATTAACGAAATACAAATAGCTATTTGGTGGTACAGAATTTGACCCGCACAACAATCAGCTCTCTCTCCATAAAGCATAAATATTGCTTTTCTCTAGTCGTGAGGGTAGTGGAGGAGGAGAACTGTGGACATGTGGGCCTGTGAATGTTGGGGCCTGTCTGTTGGAGTTGGAGACTCCCTCAGGTTTCCAGGGCAGCTTCAGAGCTCAGGACCCACAGTTCCAACAAACAGGGTCTTAACCCACCGCTTCGGAAGGCTTACCGACACTGAGAAAGAAAGGTGACTTAACGATCACGCCTTTTCCTGAGTGGGTGTTCTCAATGAGTGAAATCCCACAGAAACAAGGAGTTTTACAAAAGCTTCCTGAAAGATTATCACTATCTCCTCATGCAGAATGCTGGCGCTTGGGTATTTAATTCAAGGGAGCTCTCTGCTGGTCAGTTAATGTTTTACACTAACGTGCTTTCTCTCTCTCTCTCTGGAGGACAATTTTGTTGAAGCAGAAGTGTGTGGAGAGCAGACAGTGTGAAACTGGAGGGAATACAGAAAGCATCCCCAGTGTGATACGACATTCTCAATCTCAGAGTCTTTGCTTTTCCAAGGGATTTTCCTCGGAGTTTGCTGCACACCGATGGATCCTTCTGGCACTCAGCGGCGTTTTGCCAACAATGCCTGAACAATGTGACTGAATTCCGATTTCAATTCCAACAGTTGAAGCGCGATTTCTGTACACTGACATCACAGTCCGAAAGACCATACGACGTAGGAGCAGTAATTAGGCCATTCAGCCCATTGCGTCTGCTCCACCATTCAATCATGGCTGAGAAGTTTCTCAACTCCATTCTCCCGCTTTGATTCCCTTGACAATCAAGAACCTATCGACCTCTGCCCACTCGATAGGAAGTCTACTGTGCCCTTGACCTTTTGGATTATTTTCAGTCCACCTTTCCACTGTTTCCAGACATTCAACAGAGTCTACTGGAAAAGCTCAGCCAGTCGGGCAGCATCTGTGGAGAGAAATCAGACCCTCGGCCCGAAACGTTAACTCTGCTTTCTCTCCACAGATGCTGCCAGACATGTTGAGCTTTTCCAGCAACTTCTGGTTTTCTTCCTGATTTACAGCACTTTCGATTTTTATTCAACAGTTTGATAGCCTTGTATCAGTCCAAAGTGCATGACCTGACATTGAGTCATAGAGTCATACAGCACAGAAACAGACCCTTCAGTACAATGCAGATAACACAGTGTGAAGCTGGAGGAACACAGCAGGCCAGGCAGCATCAGAGGAGCAGGAAAGCTGACGTTTCGGGTCAGGACCCTTCTTCAGAAATGGGAGAGGGGGAAGGGAGCTCTGAAATAAATAGAGAGGAGGGGTGGGGCTGGGGAAGGTAGGTGGGATGGTGGTAGGTGAGTGCAGGTAGGCAGTGGTGGGGATTGGTCAGTGCGGTGGGAGAGAAGATGGACAGGTTGTGTCAGGTCAAGAAGGCAGGGATGAGAGGGAGGGTTGGTCATGGGATGAGGCTGGGGGTGGGGAGATTTTAAAACTGGTGAATTCCATGTTTAGGCCATCGGGCTGCAGGCTTCCGAGGAGGAATATGAGGTGTTACTCCTCCAGTTTGCGGGTGGTGTTATTGTGTCACTGGAGGAGGCCCAGAAAGGACGTACCAACCCTCCCTCCCAAACCCGCCTCCTTGACCTGACACAACCTGTCCATCTTCTCTCTCATTTACCGCTCCTCCCACCTCACTGACCAATCCCCCCCACTGCCTACCTGCACTCACCCATCACCATCCCACCTACCTTCTCCAGCCCCACCCCTCCTCCTGCTATTTATTTCTGAGCTCCCTTTCCCCTCCCCCATTTCTGAAGAAGGGTCCTGACCCGAAACGTCAGCTTTCCTGCTCCTCTGACACTGCCTGACCTGCTGTGTTCCTCCAGCTCCACACTGTGTTATCTCTGACTCCAGCATCGGCAGTTCTATCTCTTCAGTCCAATACATCCATGCCAACCAGATTTCTGAACTAGTCTCATTTGCCAGTATTTGGCCCATATCCCTCTAAATGCTTTGTATTCATATACCCATCCAGATGCCTTTTAAATGTTGTAATTGTACCAGCCTCCACCACTTCCTCTGGCAGCTCATTCCATACACGAACCACACTCTGTGTGAAAAAGTTGCCCCTTAGGTCCCTTTTAAATCTTTCTCCGCTCACCGTAAACCTATGGCCCTCTATTTCTGGACTCCCATTCCCTGGGAATAGACCTTGTCTATTCACCCTATCCATGCCCCTCATGATTTTATAAATGTCTATAAAGTGACCCCTCAGCCTCCGATGCTCCAGGGAAAATAGCCCCAGCCTATTCAGCCTTTCCCTGTAGCTCAAACCCTCCAACCCTGGCGATGTCCTTGCAAATCTTTTCTGAACCCTTTCAAGTTTCACAACATCCTTCCTATAGCAGGGAGACCAGAACTGTACACAGTATTCCAAAAGTGGTCAATGCCTTGTACAGTCATAACATGATGTCCCAACTTCTGTACTCAATGCTCTGACTGATGAAAGCAAGCATGCTAAACACCTTCTTCACCCCCCTGTCTATCTGTGACACCACCTTCAAGGAACTATGTACATGCACACCTAGGTCTCTCTGTCCAACAACACTTCCCAGGGCCCTACAATTAACAGGGTAAGTCCTGCCCTGGTTTGTCTTACCAAAATGCAACACATCCCATTTATCTGAATTAAATTTCACCTGCTATGTCTCTGCTCACTGGCCCAGTTGATCAAGATCCTGTTGTACTCTTAGATAACCTTCTTTACTGTCCACTATCCCACCAATACCTTCATCACAGTCCTACAGCCTTTTGTTTCTTCACTGTGTCACACCAGTGCATCTTATTGCCAAGTTACTGATAGATTCAACTTTAAAGTACAATGTGAATATTTTTTAACGGATGGGGACTGGTTCAATGTCACTCTCACCTCGCCTCTGGAATTCAGCTCCTTTGCCCATGGTTGAACAAAGGTGGTACTGAGGTTAGGAACTGAGCAGCCCTGACAGAACCCAAACTCCATGACATGTCCAGGCCAACAGCTGGGAGCTGCAGGATAAGCCAATGGGATTTATCAGGAAATGTACCCATTGTGCTGAGACTGAGAGTCAGGCAGAGAGCATCACAGACAGGATACAGCTCTCACTGCAGGTCCTCCTGTGTGTGGTGATGGGGTTAAATCAATTTTGGAGAGTTTTCTGGGATTTTGTATCAGAAGGAAGGGGGAAGGGTGACCACACACTTACCCAGGGCGAGCAGACTGAGCCTGTGGTGATCCTGAGAGATCCTGAGACCAGCCAAACTCTACAGCTGCCTGGGTAGTTCCAGCAAAGAGAGCAGTAAATGCCAAGGGTCTGGTGAAGGGGATTGTAGGAGGGGCACTTGATTGGCACCACATCCATAAACATCCTACTTCCTCCCCCACCAACGCTCAGTCGCAGCAGTGTGTACCAGCTACAAGATGCGCTGCAGAAATTCACCAAAGATCCTCAGGCAGCACCTTCCAAACCCACGACCACCTCCATCCAGAAGGACAAGGGGCAGCAGATACATGGGAACACCACCCCCTGCAAGTTCCCCTCCAAACCACTCATCATCCGGACTTGGAAATATACCGCTGTTCCTTCACTGCTGCTGGGTCAAAATCCTGGAATTCCCACGCTAAGGGCTTTGTGGGTTTACCTACAGCACATAATGTATAATGGTTGTATTAGGCAGCTCACCACCACCTCCTCAAGGGGCAACCAGAGGGAGATATTGTAGCTGGCTCACAAACTCTAATAAAAGCATGGACTATTTTCTAAATGGGGAGAAAATTCAGAAGTCTGAAGTGCAAAGAGACTTGGGAGTTCTCGTCCAGGATTCTCTCAAGGTAAGTCGGTTGAGTCAGTAGTCAGGAAGGCAAATGCAATGTTGGCATTTATTTTGAGAGGACTGGAATATAAAAGCAGGGATGTACTACTGAGGCTTTATAAGGCTCTGGTCAAGCCACATTTGGAGGATTGTGTGTAGTTTTGGGCCCCATATCTCAGGAAGGATTTACTGGCCCTGGAGCACGTTCAGAGGAGGTTCATGAGAGTGTTCCCAGTAATGAAAAGCTTAACATTTGAGGAATGTTTCAGGACTCTGGGACTATTCTCATTTAGAAGAAAGAGGGGGCATCTTACAGAATACTGAATGGCCTGGACAGAGTGAATGTTGGGAAGATGTTTCCATTGGTTGGAGAGACTAGGGCCCGAGGGCACAGCCTTAGAGTAAAGGGAAGATCTTTTAGAACGGAGATAAGGAGAAACTTCTACAGCCAGAGAGTGGTGAATCTCTGGAATTCACTGCCGCAGAACGCTGTAGAGGCCAGGTCATTGAGTATATTTAAGACTGAGATAGATAGGTTCTTGATTATCAAGGAGGTCAAGAGTTACAGGGAGAAAGCGGGAGAATGGGGTTGAGGAACTTATCAGCCATGATTGAATGGTGGAGCAGACTCGATGGGCCGAATGGCCTAACTTCTGCTCCTATGTCTTATGGTCCTATGGACTGGGTCTGTCGCAATACACAAAACCCGTGCCCATATCAGCACGGTCAGTGAGTACAGCTACACCACAGGGATGCAGTAAGATCATGTCACCGCTATTAGGTTCCTGTCCTGCATTGAGGCCTGATTCTCCTGCTGATGTTTGAGGAACCTCTCAGCAAGGACTTTGTGGCCTGTGAGGAACCCCCTGGGCAAAGTGATTGGGGCCCATTTGTACCATCATGCACCTGGCTACCCTTCTCTCAGATGCTGCTCCCCCTACAATCCTGAAATAACCCCACAGAGACTGGTATCCCATCACCAAGTCACCCTTTATTTACACATGGAGAGTCCTTGTCACTGATCCAGCTCCCTCAGAGCCAGCTCTCAGAGTGAAAAGAACCTCTGACCCTCCTGTTTATATCTGTCAGACAGGGCTCCCTGATTGGACCAGGTTAACAGCCCCAATCAGGGAACTCCTATTCTCTGAGGCCCACCTCATTACAATCACTACAAACCCATTCTGCAATTACTGTAGCATGTGAAGTTGACCCAGTTCTAGTCCCGGTGCCCACTGGGATCCAATGGAATTGGGACTCAGTGTCCCTCTCCAAAATATTCCAGGAACTCCTGACATGACCCAGCTGAAGCGGCAGATCCCACTAGAACTGAAGAGCAACACTCAGGGCACTCTGCCACAGTTACCCCCCCTTGACTGTTCACTAGCATAGACTCACTCACTGGATCCACGCTGTTTGAATTAGTTTATGGGCAGTGAGTGGGAAGGCCCCTGGAGCTGATTGAGAAGCGGTTTCTCAAACAAAAGGGGGAAAGTCTCCATGTTACGCTACATGGCAGAATTCCGGGTCAATCCCTGGGAACCCGCGACGTGACCCCAAGAACGTGTGTAAGACTCCCAGACAGCCAAGAGAAAACTGGCCACTGAACATGGCAAGGTTAAACCTTTCAACTGGTGCCACTCAGCCCATCAAATCTGCTCTGCCATTCGTACATGGCTGATATGTTTCTCACCTCCATTCTCCCACTTTCTCCCTGTAACCCCTGATCCCCTTATCAATCACAAACATAATCCAACTCTGCCTTAACTACACTCAGTGACTTGGTCCCCACAGCCCTCTGTGACAATGAGTGCCTCAGATTCACCATCCTCTGGCTGAAGAAATTCCTCCTCATCTCAGTTCTAAAGGGTCATCCCTTCACTCTGAGGCTGTGCCCTCTCCCACTGAGTGGAAACATCTTCTCCATGTCCACTCTATCCAGGCCTCTCGGTAATCTGTAAGTTTCAATCAGATCCCCCCATATCCTTCAAAAATCCATTGGGTACAGACCCAGAGTCATCACCCGCTCCTCATATGACACACCCTACATCCCCGAGATCATTCCCAAGCACTTCCTCTGGATTCCATTCAACGCCAGCTCATCTTTCCTTAGATACAGGGCCCAAAATTGCTCATAATATTTGAATGTGGTTTGACTAGAGCCTTATGCAGCGTCAGCAGTACATTCCTGCTCTGGTATTCTAACCCTCTTGAAATGAATGCTAACACTGCATTTATCTTCCCAACTGCCTACTGAACCTACATGTTAACCTTAAGAGGTTCTTGAACCTTGAGTCACAAGTCCCTTTGTGCTTCAGATTTCCGAAGCCTTTCCCCATTTGGAAAGTAGTCTAAGCCTCTATTCTTCCAACCAAAGTGTATAACCTCACACTTTCCCACATTTTATTCCAGAAAGACAGAACAAAGAACGGTAAACCACACCCTCACTCGACATGTGGATGCGGCAAAGGTGCCTCCTATAAGGAATGGTTCCCGATTTCCAGGCCCTGAGGTCCTGTCACAGGGTTGGGAGGACATTAATGTACATTGTGGAGCATCAATACATAGAGAGAAGCAGTTAGAGCTGGAGCCCTCACCCACCCCATCCCTCCCCTTCCTGCTCATGTCCACGTTAGGGCTTTACCCTTTACTGGAGTAACACACTGAGAATCAGGTCTTACCACTCCCAGAGTCATGACAAAAATGAACACACACACACACACACACACACACACACAGACGCACACACACAGATACATACACACACACACAGACACAGACACAGACACAGACACACACACGCACACACAGACACACACACACACACACAGATGCACACACACAGACACACACAGACACAGACACATACACACACACACACACACACACACACACACACACACAGATGCACACACACAGACACAGACACAGACACACAGACACACACAGACAAACACACACACACACAGACACACACAGACACAGACACACACAGACACACACGCACACACACACAGACACACACAGACACAGACACACACAGACACAGACACACACAGACACACACACACACAGAGTAAAAAACATGGGTGTTGTGGTACAGATGGGAAACAGGATGAGCAGTTCAGTGGGTCACGTTCACCGTGTTTGCCAAGATAGATCTTGTCTTGAGCAGACACTGCTTCTCAGTTTTCCTTCTCCAGATGTTGTCCCTGGTTTGCAGGAGGTGCAGGGTGCCTGTTCACACTTAGAAAGGTCTCTGACTCACTAATTAAAATGAGAATGAGAATAAGGGGTAAGCCATTCAGGACTGAGATGAGGAAGAATTTCTACACTCAGTGAGTTGTGAACATGTGGAATTCTCTCCCACAGGAAGCTGTTGGGGCCAGTTCATTAGACATATTCAAGAGGGGGCTGGACATGGCCCTTGTGGCTAAAGGGATCAAGGGGGATGGAGAGAAAGCGGGAATGGGATACAGGGATTGAATGATCAGCAATGATCATATTGAATGGTAGTACAGGCTTGAAGGGCTGAATGGCCTACTCCTGCACCTATTTTCTATGAATCTATAGAAGTTACAGCTTACAACAACTGCTGAGTGGATGATAAACAGGTTCTCTCATATTTAAAGTGGCTTTTACTGCAGAGAACAGAGAGCTCCTGAGCTGCTGGAGACTGAAGACTTCTCACTATCTTGTTCACAGCCCCATGAAGTTTAACTAGCTGAGAGATAATCACGTAATTGTTGGTGGGCAAAGACCTTTGTGAGTGGTAACTGTTCACTCATCCACAAACCAATTCATCTCTTGCTGCCATTTGTACACAACCCTTTAGCTTCAGTGTGTCTGCAAACCCCACTGTAATCATAGCTGTGCAGCGTGGTGGCTCAGTGGTTAGCACTGCTGCCTCACAGCGCCAGGGACCCGGGTTCGATTCCACCCTCGGGTGACTGTCTGTGTGGAGTTTGCACATTCTCCCCGTGGGTTTCCTCCCACAGTCCAAAGATGAGCAGGTTGGGATGGATTGGCCATGCTGAATTGCCCCATAGTGTTCAGTGATGTGTAGGTTAGGTGGGTTATAGGAGGATGGGTCTGGGTGGAATGCTTTGAGGGTCAGTGTGGACTTGTTGGGCCGAAGGGCCTGTTTCCAAACGGTAGGGATTCTATGGAGCTCACATTGAGGATCAAATTACTTGTTTTCACACCATGCAGCAACCCTTACAATCCCTGGTTTTAAGACAGTTCTTTTCTCATGCCAATCCACAAATAAAAATACACAAAAGTAAAAATAGAAAGCGTCGGCTCTGCATTGACTGTGGAAAAGCTAATACAGTGGCCAGAGCTGACTGCTGGAAGATTACGTAGACAGCACAGGTAAAACTCTCTACAGCACAGAGACAGACTTAATCAAGACCTAGGGATTCAGGCACATGATTCTTTGAAGTTTGTGCCACAGACAGAGAGGGTGGTTCGGAAGGCGTTTAGCACGCTTGCCTTCGTCGCTCAGACCTCTGGGTATAGGAGTTGGGGACGTCATGTTGAGGTTGTACAGGACGTAGGTGAGGCCTCTTCTGGAGTACTGGTCACCCAGTTATAGAAAAGATATTATTAAGCTGGAGAGGGTCCAGAAGAGGTTTACCAGGATGTTGCCGGGTATGGAAGGTTTGAGTTATAATGAGAGGCAGGATAGGCTGGGGCTTTTTCCACTAGAGGGTAGGAGGTTGAGAGGTGACCTTATAGAGGTTTATGAAATACTGAGAGGTATAGATGGAGTTAATGGTAGTTGTCTTTTCCCTAGGATGAGGGATCTCAAGACTAGGAGGCACATTTTTAAGGTGAGAGGAGAGAGATGTAAAAATGACATGGGGGGGCAATTTCTTTTACACAGAGAGTGGTTCGTGTGTGGAATGAACTTCCTGAGGAAATGGTGGGTGTGGGTACAGCTACAACATTTAAAGTACATAAGTACATGAATAGGAAAGGTTTGGTGAGATATGGGCCAGGAGCAGGCAGGTGGGACTAGTTTAGTTTGGGATTACATTAGGCTTTTACCAAAGGGTCTGTTTCCATGCTGTCTGACTCTCTGAGAGGGACTGGCAGGTTCACTACACTGAAGAAACTCTCTGTCTCTGTAACTCCAGTCAGGTTATACCAGTAATGAGTCATGCCATTTCAGACTCGGAAATGCCCAGTCACCTTTCAAAGGCTGATGAAGAAGATTATCACAGGCTGGTGTAAATGCAGACCACACTGACACTGCCTCCTAATATGCAGCGACAGCTGGGAAAGACGTTCAAAGCAACTGGAAATCCTCTGTCAGAAGTTACAATCACTGGCTGGGTGGTAAATATCTCAAACAGTGAAACAGACACAGACAGTGCTGAAAAAACTCAGCAGGTATGGCAGCATCTGAGGAGAGGGAGACACGGTAACACATTGTACCTGGTGGGATTCTTTATACAAGTTAGTTTGTTAAGGCCCAAGTGACCTATCAAGTACAGGGTCAAGGATCAGTACATCCCAAGGCTGAGAAATTACAAGCAGCAATGATTTCTGCATTCCGATAACCTCAATGGCAAATCTCGAGAGAAATGCTTCCGAGAGGATGAGGTCTATTTTATTGAACAAACCATTGCTTACAGCTCCAAATGGGGAGTGTTGCTGAACAAAGAGACCTTGGAGTACAGGCTCATAGTTCCTTGAAAGTGGAATTGCAGGTAGACAGGGCGGTGAAGAAGGTGTTTGGTACACTTGCCTTTATTGGTCAGTGCATTGACTGTAGGAGTTCGGAGGTCATGTTGCAGCTGTACAGGATATGGGTTAGGTTGGAATACCGTCTTCAATTCTGGTCTCCCAGCTAGAGGAAAGATGTTGTTAAACTTGAAAGGGTTCAGAAAAGATTTACAAGGATGTTGCCAGGGTCGGAGGCTTTGAACTACAGGGAGAGGTTGAATAGACTGGGACTATTTTTCCTGGAGTATCATGAGAGGTGACCTTATAGAGGTTTATAAAATCATGAGAGACATGGATAGGGTGAATAGGCAAGGTCTTTTCCTCCAGGGTAAGGGAGTCCAAAACTAGAGGGGCATAGGTTTAAGGTGAGAGGGGAAAGATTTAAAAGGGATCAAAGGGGCAACTTTTTCATGCAGAGGGCGGTGTGTGTATGGAATGAGCTGCCAGAGGAAGTGGTGGAGGCTGGTACAATGACAACATTTAAAAGGCATCTGGATGGTTATATGAATAGGAAGGGTTCAGAGGGATATGGCGAATGGGACTAGATTAATTTAGGATATCTGGTTGGCATGGATGAGTTGGACCGAAGAGTCTGTTTCCGTGCTGTACATCTCTATTTCGATGATTCTGAATGCTTCCAAGAGGATGAGGGCTATTTTATCAACCATTGTTTACAGCTCCAAACTATAACCAAGTCTTTAAAGTAGCCATTGAGGTAAGGTACAATATGTATTCCATGTCAGGCATACGACCTGAGTATAAAACATTTCAAACTCAAGTTCACAAAGAGGGCAATCAATATGAACTATTCCCATGCATCATGTCCCAGTCTGAGGTGCCTCAATACAATTTGAAAATTCTTTATCTTCACCAATAATTTACTTGATGAGCTGAGTCAGTCACAATCTCCTTGTGATTGAATCTTGCATCGGCCCTGAATCAAGGTGATGTGATCCCCTTTTTTTAAAGGAGATGCTAGAGATCACACATTATTGACCAATGGCCCATTCCTGAATCTGGCCTCTGCTTCCTCCTGCTGGTAACAAACACTCACAAAAGGAGGGAACTGTTTCGCCAGAGTCTATGACAGAACCAGGAGACTGAATCCTGCTGCTCTATTCCCACAACCTTCAAACTTTCTTCCCTTCAGCTTTCCTTTTTAATTCAGTTCCCTTCTGAAAGATTCCCTTTAATCTGTTCCTTCAGGCAGTGCATTCTGGATTGCAGGAACTCTCCAGGAGAGAACTACCCTCTAAATCTCAATTTACAATCCTCCTCCTGGAAGAAAATTTCAATAATTTGGTTTTCACCTAATTTTCTTGATAAAATAAGACAATAAGGTATTTTTCTGGCTCCACATTCCGTGTGTTTTTAAATCTATCAATCTGTAATGCAGTATTATCCCACCCAGATTCTCAAATCTGATTGGCTCACACTCATTTCAATTCCACATCTTTCCCACAAACACACACACACACTCTCACACACACACACTCTCTCTCTCTCACACACACCCCCCTGCTCTCTCTCACACACACTCTCTGTCTCAACACATACTCGCTCTCTCTCTCACACACTCTCTCACCACACACACCCCTGCTCTCTCTCTCAAACACACACACTCTCTCTCTCACACACACACACTGTCTCTCACACAGACACTCTCTCTCTCACATACACACCCGCTCTCTCTCACACACACTCTCTGTCTCAACACACACTCGCTCTCTCTCTCACACACTCTCTCACACATACACACACCCCCCCGCTCTCTCTCTCACACACACACACCCCCCCCCCCTCTCTACGCCAAGAGTC
>NC_063370.1:2585418-2591144 GCF_021869965.1 Rhincodon typus
CGCTATCTCTCACACACACTCTCTCTCTCAACACACACTCGCTCTCTTTCTCTCTCTCTGTCACACACACACACTCATGCTCTCTCTCGCACACACACACATACACACTCTCTTTCTCTCTCTCTCACACACAGACACACATAGACATTCTCTCTACCTCTCTCTCTCATACACACACACACTCTCTCTCTCTCCCTCACACACACATACACCCCAGCTCTCTCTCTCACACACACACCCCCACTCTCTATCTCTCAACACACACTTGCGCGCTCTCTCTCTCACACACACACACACACACTCACTCATTCACTCGCTCTCTCTCTCTTTCTCACACACTCGCTTTCTCTCTGTCTCTCACACACACACACACACTTCCCTGTCCAACATCACAATCTGAGAATGTGGCTATTAATCCTAAATATACCTTTCACTGGTCCAAACCTGTTTTTCTGATCTATTCTTGCAATTTAGAGTCATAGAGTCATAGAGTCATACAGCAGGGAAACAGACCCTTCGGTCCAACTGGTCCATGCCGACCATAATCCCAAACTAAACTAGTCCCACCGGCCTGAGCTTGGCCCATTTCCCTCCAAACATTTCTTATTCATGTACTTATCCAATTGTCTTTTAAACATTATAGCTGTACCTGCAACCACCACTTCCTCTGGCAGTTCATTCCACACATGAACCACTCTCAGTGTAAAAAAATTGCCCCCAGTTCTTTTCTAAATCTTTCTTCTCTCACCTTAAAAATATGCCCCATGGTCTTGAAATCCCCCACCCTACAGAAAAGACAAGTACCATTAACTCTGTCCATGCCCCTCATTGTTTTATAAACCTCTATAAGGTCACCCCACATCCTCCGACACTCCAGTGAAAAAATGTCCCAGCCTATCCAGCCTCTCCCCATAACTCAAACCCTCCATTCGCAGCCACATCTTGATAAATCTCTTTGGAACCCTCTCCAGCTTAATTAGATCTACCCAACATCCTGTACGACCTCAACATAACGTCCCAACTCCTATACTCAAAGGTTTGAACAATGAAGGCAAGTGTGCTAAACACCTTCTTAACCACCCTGTCTACCTGGGAAACCTCAAACAATTATGTACCTGAACTCCTAGGTCTCTCTGTTTTACAACACTCTGCTGAAGGCCCTACTTTTAATTGTATAAGTCTTGTCTTTGTTTGTTTTATCAAAATATAATACCTCACATTTATCCAAATTAAACTCCATTTGCCCTCTTCAGCCCATTGACCCCAGTTGATCAAGATCTCTTTGTCATCTTAGATAACCTTCTTCACTGTCCACTACACCACCAACCTTGGCATCATCCACAAGATTACTAACCAGGCCTATATTCTCATCTAAGTCATTTACATCAATGACAAACAAAAGTGGATTCAGTCACTACTGGTTACAAGTCTCCAGTCTGTAAAACAACCCTCCAACCACCAGCCTCTGACTCCTGCCATTAAGCCAATTTTGCGTCCTATTGACAAGATCACCCTGAATCCCATGTGATCTAACTTTACGAATGAGTCTACCATGTGGAACCTTGTCAAAGGCTTTACTGCAGTCTGGGTAAAACAACGTCTGTTGCTCTGCCCTCATCAATCTTCTTGGTAACTTCCTCAAAAAACTCAGTCAAATTTGTGAGACACAATCTCTCTCACACAAAACCATGCTGACTATCCCTAATCACTCCTTGCCTCTCCAAATGCTATCTTTCAGAATCTCTTGCAGCAACTTACCCATCACCAATGTCAAACTCACATGCCTATAGTTCCCAGACTTCTCCTTACATCCTTTCTTAAACAAAAGCACAACATGAGCCACTCTCCAGTCATTCGGCACCTCACCCATGTTTATAGTGATACAAATATTTCTGCAAGCGCTCCCGCAGTTTCCTCCCTAACTTCCCAGAAAGTTCTGGGGTACAGTGAATCAGGTCCTGGAGATTTATCCACCTTTACATTTTCTAAGACATCAGTACTTCTGTAATGTGAACTGTATTCAAACCATCAATATTTGTTTACCTGTGTTCTCTAGCTTCCATTTCTTTCTTCACAGCAAAACTGATGCAAAATAATCAGTTAATATCTCTCCCATCCCCTGCGGTTCAACACAAAGATGACCTCGTTGATCTTTAAGAGGCCCTACTCTCGCTATAGTTACCTTCTTGCTCTTAATGTACTTGTAGAATCTCTTTGATTATCTCTAACCATATTTGTCAGAGCCATCTCAAAGCCCCTCTTTCCCTTCCTGATCTCCCTCTTAACAATGCCCCTACACTTGTTATACTGTTCAAGAGATTCATTTGAACCCGGTTATTTATATCTGATTTTTATTATTCTTGACTAGGGCTTCAATATCTTTATTCATCCATTGTTCCCTAATCCTCGCAGCCCTCCCAACCTTTCACTTTAACAGGAACATAATGACTCTGAACTTTCATTATCTCACTTTTGAGATGCCCGTTTATCTGTGAACGGTCTACTCCAATCAATTTTGAAAGTTCTTGTCTCATACCATCAAAATTTGCTACCTTCTGGTTTAAAAACTGTAATTTTTATGGCAGGCTTAACATTTTCTATAATTATTTTAAAACACATTGAATTATGATCATTATTATTGTATTATTTATTATTAGTTAACTTAAACATTTAAACATCATCCTCAGGCTAACCATTACCCAGAAACTGCAGGGAACTCACCACATAAACACAGCGGCTACAAGAGCAGGTCAGAGACTGGGAATCGAGTAACTCCCCAAATCCTGTCCCATCATCTACAAGGCACAAGTCAGGAGTGGGATGGAATACTCCCCACTTGCCCTGGATGGGGGCAGCTCCAACAACACTCAAGAAGCTCAACACCATCCAGGACAAAGCAGCTCCCGCTTGATCGGCACCACATCCACAATCATCCCACTCCCTCCCCACACCAACGCTCAGTCGCAGCAGTGTGTACCATCTACAAGATGCACTGCAGGAACTCACCAAAGATCCTCAGGCAGCACCTTCCAAACCATAACCACTTCCATCTAGAAGGACAAGGGGCAGCAGATACATGGGAACACCACCCCCTGCAAGTTCCCCTCTGAGCCACTCACCATCCTGATTTGGAAATATATTGCCGTTCCTTCAGCGTTGCTGGGTCAAAATCCTGGGATTCCCTCCTTAAGGACATTGTGGGTCAACCCACAGCACATGGACTGCAGTGGTTCAAGAAGGCAGCTCACCCCCACCTTCTCAAGGGGCAACTGGGGACGGGTAATAAATGCTGGGCCCAGCCAGACACACCCACATCCTATGAATGAAAATGGTAAACAACAATAAGCACTGGTCCTGCCAGGAACGTGCAAACCTCATGAATGAATTTTTAAAAAAATGTAATTAAAGATTATCTCCCAGATTTGTTTTCCTCCATTTCATAAACTGTCCTACAACGGAATTGATGCTGTCACTCTCAGAGTCAGTACGGGGTGGGGGTAGATGGGGAAACGGGTTAACTTGGGTTTTTGACCTTAAGCTCTTTGCTTCAATCTTGAGCTCCGATGTCAGGGGTGAGTGGGTTACTCACTCAGCCGAAGCTGAATGACCTCCCTGGGTTGTAACTGTCTGCTGGGAGTCATTGTATAATCCCAAAGGGACAGTACAGGGAGGCTGGTCTCTCAGCCGGAGACATTGAGTGTTTGCCACTTCAGGTTAATGTTACAGAGCAGTTGCCTCTGCCCCTTGAAGGCTGTGATGAAAGGAACTGCTCTACAGATACCTTGAGGAGAAAACATAACGTAAGATAGAGCATCTTACAGCACAGAAGGAACCATTCACCTCATTCTCTGTGCTAGCATTTTGACTCCACTACTCCTTACCCACAGTCCTGCCAATTCGTCTTCATCTGGAAAGTTACTGCTGTATTTGCCCCCACTATCCTTTCAGGCAACCCATTCCAGACTCCCCATGTTTAAAAAACAGTCTCATTGTCACCACTTTGTCCTTTTGGTGTTTATCTTACATTGATGTTATTGGGGTCACAGACTCACCTGACTGCTGTGAAAGCACTTTCTCTCTGTTGATTCTGTTGAAATCTACACGCTTGTTACGTTGTCTAACATATGAGCTTTAATTCATTTCAAAGACAAAGATAAATTGTTGGAAAAACTCAGCATCTGTAGAGAGAAAACAGAGTTATTGGCATGGGCCAGTTGGACCAAAGGGTCTGTTTCTGTGCTGTACAAGTCTATGACTCTATAACACGAGAAAACAATACGTTTCATATTGTGGAGTGTTAAATTTCTGTCTCTTTCTTCCAGCAACATTAATGTCTTCTGGGCAAAATTGCACTATAGATTGACAAATTTTTCAATATTAATATGGCCAAAACGATTAATATTTGTGTTTCTGACCATCTTTTATGCTGGTTCAGGTCCCATTTATCAGCCAAACTCTGAGATCTGCTGATTACATAGGATTGGGAAGGCTTTTCGAATTGTAAACAGTTTCTGAGGTACCATGGGCACAGATTAGCACAATTACAAAAAAGTTATATTGTAATAATTCTTTTAACTTACACCCTGCAAGGATGCAGAAGTGATACTGCAGTCATACAAAACCCTGGTTAGACCCCACTTAGAGGCTGCGAGCAGATCTCGGTACCACACCTTAGGAAGGATATATTGTCCCTGGAGGGAGTACACTGTAGGTTTAAAGGAATTGTACCTGGACTTCGAAGGTTAAGTTATGAGGAGACATTATACAAATTAGGTCTATCTCTCCAGAATTTAGAAGGTTAAGGGGCGATCTCATTGAAGTTTTCAAGATGCTAACAGGGAACGACAGGGTATATAAAGATAAACTACTTCCATTGGTTGGGAATTCTGGAATTAAGGGGCATAATCTGAGAATTAGGGCCAGACCATCCAGGAGAGACGTTAGGAAGCAATTTCACACACAAAGGGTGGGAGAGGTTTGGAATTCTCTTCCACAAACAGCATGAATTCTGGATCATTTTAAAGCAAAGTTATGAAGGGGTATGAGCCAGAGGCAGGCATACGGAGTTAGGCCACAGATCAACCATGCTGTCATGGAACAGGCTCAAGGGGCTGAATGGCCTACTCCTGCTCCTCTCTGGTGAGAGTTCACTTGGGACAGCACCAGGCACATCTAGAGACTTTATCGAGATGTCGCGGGGATAAAGTTGAGGGTTTAGAGGGGAATTCGCAGACCTGCAATTAAACCCCCCCCTCCCCTACCAGTTTCCCCTGCCCCACGTGCAGCAGAGTGTTCCATTCAAACATTTCACTGGACAACCATCTCAAAACCCAGTGAGCCAGAGTGGGAGCAAGTCACCATTGATCCGGTATGCATGTGTGGAATGGCTTCCTAACATCTCTCCTGTGTGTCCTGGCCCTAATTCTCGGACTATGCCCCTGTTTCTAGAATCCCCAACCAGTGGAAAGAGTTTATCTTTATCTACCCTGTCTTTTGCTGTTAATATCTTGAAGACTTCAATGAGATTTGAACCGAGGGGAAAAGGTTAAGGAAGATATGCGTGGAAAGTTCATTACGCAGAGGGTGGTGGGTGCCTGGAACGCGTTGCCAGTGGAGGTGGTAGAGGCGGGCACGATAGCGTCATTTAAGATGTATCTAGACAGATGCATGAATGGGCAGGGAGCAGAGGGATACAGATCCTTGGAAAATAGGCTCAGAGATAGTAG
>NC_063370.1:2606144-2618144 GCF_021869965.1 Rhincodon typus
CTGCTTGGCCTGCTGTGTTCATCCAGCCCTGCACCTTGTTGTCTGCTATACTCAATGCACTGACCAATAAAGGCAAGCGTACCAAATGCCTTCTTCTCTGTCCTGTCCAACTGTAACTCCACTTTTTAGAAACTGTGAACCTGCACTCCCTGGTCTCTTTGCTCAGCAGCACCCCCCAGGACCCTACCATTCAGTGTAGTTGTTTTTCAGTGAAGCAAACTGCTTGTTTTTCTTTCTCTTGAGCTGTCTCCTCACCAACCCCTGTCCCGTCACTCCCCAAAGTCCACTTCTTCCCTTTTCTTCCCCCAACTGTCTTCCCCCGCCTCTCATCAGCCCCCACACTCTTACCCCCCCGTCCCGTCCTGTCCCCCCCTGCACTTTCCACCCCCAAGCCCCGTCACCCCCACAGTCTTCCCCCTGTGCCCCATCACCCTCTCCCATTGCATTGTTACCCCTCTCCCGTCACCCTGCACTCCCTCTGCCCCGTTGACTGTCCTTCTTACCATCTCAATATTCTCCTAGTGATTAACTAGTGGATGTGGGGGTTGGGAAGTTACAACACATGGTGGATGTGAAGAGAGAGGTTTTAACCTCCTGAGGGTTGAGTGGGAGTCTGGAGTTCGCAGCCTACAAAGGGGCAGGAGACCAACGTTGTAACTGGGTCTGACATAGTCTTGGATCTGAGCTAGTAATCTCCACACCCACGGAGCTGGGACATGGCAGTCGATTTTTGCTGGTATGGGTGCAATGGGCCGAATGGCCCCTGCCAGTCCTGTAAATCTGTAGTTACTCACCCGTGTCAGTGGCCGGTAGCAGGAGCTGAGCTGAGGGGAAACAGTGTATTGTTTCCTCTGGACAGACTAACCTTGATGATGATTTCAATCTCCTGTCTGTCCAACCAAAGCCAGACCATATTAACCCTCATTGAGTGGAGCTGGGATTGCAACAACAACATTTGAAAACATACTCTAGTTGCAGCAGTCCACAAACAAGTTAATATTGCTGTGAAACAACTCTACAGAGACCGGTATCCTGTCACTGAGTCACCCTTTATTTACATGTGGAGAATCCTTGTCACTGATCCAGCTCTCAGAGTGAACACAACCCCTGACACTCCTGTTTGTACCTGTCAGCCAGGGCTCCCTGATTGGGGCTATTAACTGGTCCAATCAGGGAACTCATACTGTATAAGGTCTTCTGTCATGACGATCCCTACATCGCTGAATGCATAGGAAATGCAGGGTTACAGGGATAGGGTAGGGGGCTGGGTCTGGGTGGGATACCCTTCGGTGGGTTGGTATGGATTCAATGGGCCGAATGGCCTGCTTCCACACAGTAGGGATTCTGTGATTATATTTACAGGACAATAAGAGGGGTTTAACGATAGGACTTTAAGGCAATTGCAAAATGCTGAACCTGCGAATATCAGAGCCACTGGAGGGACAGCAGACTCTGAAATGGGGGGCAGTAAATGTGGGAGAGCAGTGACAGTGCCCCACCCCCTGAGCCAGGAGGACGCAGGTTCAAGTCCCACCTGCCCCAGAGGTGTGTCACAACATTTTGGAACAGGTCTATGATTAGAAAACAAAAACAAACTGGAATGCAGTCCAAGCTGGGAGGGGCGGTTAGTTATAAAAACTGTCTGATTGCAGCAAACACTTGCTGTTGGGAGAGCCCAGGGTGGGGAATGGTTTATCCTCAGAGAGGGTTAGGGTGGAGCCAAAGGAAACAATTTGAGACTAGGGAGGGCTCGCTGCTCCAATTTGACTTTTTTTTAAATGCTTTCCTAGAGCTCAGTTTTTTGCTTTCTGTCTTTTGTCTTATTGTCACTGATTTAGTAGCCAATACCTTGTGATAGGGTGAGGGTTTTGATAGGGTTACCACACCTTTTTGACCCTCTGGATCTTCCCTGCCCTTTTAACTGCTCCATGGTGTTCTCTTTAGTCACATGTCTCGGGTAGTTTAGGAGGTGAAACGTGTGGATTCTCGTAATTGCAGTCTCATCACAAGACCCACGTCCTGGCTCAACGTGGGATGAGGCCATTTGATTCATTGGTTTTACTGCTGACTCTACCAAGAAACAATCCAGTTGGTCGCACCCCCTGACTCTTCCTCTGTATTCCTGCACTTCCTTTCCTTTTTGATGCTTTATGTTCCAGACCAATCATCTTTTTAAGACATTCCAACACATGATATTTGAATCATAGAATCCCTACAGTGTGGAAGCAGGCCATTCGGCCCAACAAGTCCACACCACCCCTCTGAAGAGCATCCCACTCATTCCCCTACCCCCCCTGCATTTCCCCATGTCTAACCACCTGATCTAAACATTCCTGGACAATTTAGCATGGCCAATCCACCCTAACCTGCACATCTTTGGACTGTGGGAGGAAACCGGAGCACCCGGAGGAAACCCACGCAGACACGGGGAGAATGTGCAAACTCCACACAGACAGTCGTCTGAGGGTGGAATCGAACCCAGGTCCCTGGCGCTGTGAGGCAGCTGTGCTAACCACTGAACCACTCAATCAGCTAGGAATATATTCACTGGAATTTAGAAGAATAAGGGGTAGGATCTCAAAGAAACATATAGAATTCTGACAGGCTTGGATAGGGTTAAATGCTGGAAGGATGTTCCCTAAGCACTGGGGAGTCCAGAACCAGGGGTCACAGTTTCGGGATACAGGGTGGGCTATTTAGGACTGAGATGAGGACAAATGATTTCACCCAGAGAGTGGGGAGCCTACGGAATTCTCTGCCACAGAAAGGGGTTCAGGCCAAAACATTGAATGCTTCCAAGAATGAGTTAAATATAATTCTTACAGCTGAAAGAATCAAAGGATATGGGGAGAAAGTGGGAACAAGATATTGATCAGCCATGATCTGGACTGTTGAATAGCAGAGCAAGCTTGAAGGGCTGAATGGCCTACTCCTATTTTCAAGGTTATAGAGTCACACAGCACGGAAACAGACCCTTCAGTCAAACCAGTCCATGCTGATGTGTTCCCAAACTAAACTTGTCCCACCTGCCTGCTCCTGGCGCATATCCCTCCAAACCTTTCTCATTTGTGCACTTACCCAAATGTCTTTTAAATGTTGTAACTGTACTCCCATCCACCTCTTCCTCTGGCAGTTCATTCCATACACGAGCCATCCTCTGTGTATTTTTTTAGAAAAAAGTTGCCCCTCATGCCCTTTTTAAATCTTTCTCCTCTCGCCTTAAACATATGCCCTCCCAGCCTTGAAATCCCCCACCCTAGGGAAAAGACACCTGCCATTCACCTTATCTATATCCCTCATTATTTTATAAACCTCTGTAAGGCCATCCCTCAACCTCCTGTGCTCCAGTGGAAAAACAAAATGGTCCCAGCCTCTCCTTGTAACTCAAACCCTCCATTCCTGGAAACATCCTGGTAAATCTCTTCCGAACCCTCTCCAGGTTTTAGACACTGTGTGTAGTCAGTGGGTCATAGGTGCATAATGTACAATAAGGCACAAAACTCAGCCTGTGCATCTAAGGCTACTATATCATAGTTAGTGTTGTAAATAAACTTTGAGATATCTGTCTCACAAGAGCCTGATTATCTCCATATGTCGTGTAGTGTAACCTGTAGCAGACTACAAACCCAATCTGTTCCTGCTGCTCTTTCCTGGCTACACTTTGTGTAAAAGGCAAAGTTTTTTCCCCATCTCTTTGTGTCCAGTTCTTTCATCAATTGTTGTACATCTTTCCCCTTTGATGAATGGCCCTTCAGCTAACGGAGACTGTTTTATTGTGATTTGTTCTTTCGAAGCTGTCGTGGTTTTTAAAAAGCTCTCTTGAGTTTCCATGCGCTCGTTAAAGTTGTAATGATACGATGCTGAAAATCTGGAATTAGGAGCCATCAGAGGAGAGCTCCGCAGGTCAGGCAATGTCTTTGGAGGGAAGCACCGTATCGTTTCCAGTCGCTGGCCTTTCACCAGAGCAACTGGTCATAGGGAAACAGGAACAGGAGGAGGCCATTCGGCCCGTTGAACTTGCTCTGTTATTCAATAAGGTCACAGCTGATCGTCTTCAATGTCGTTTATATCCACTATCACAGAATGCTCTCTCCTCCCACTGCTCCCGGCCCCCTGGTTGTCTCTGGAACCCGTGATTGTTTGAAACGAGGGTCCCTGTGTTCTCTGTAGCAGACTCCGAGCCTGCATCTGATTTAACTGGTCTGTCAATGGGATGAGGAATTACTGTGACCTCGAGTTAGCCCTGTGTGTGTGAGTGTCAGCATTCTTGTCTCTCAGAGTCACAAGGTTGTGGGTTCAAGTCCCAGACCAGAGATTTTTTTTTTATTGCTGTGGGTCTGGAGTCACATGTAGGCCAGACTAGGTAAGGACAGCAGAGCGCTTTCCCTGATGTGAGCCCAGATGAAATTGGCAATGGTTTCATGGTTGTCATTAGACTGTTAATTCCAGATTTTTTTTTATTATTGAATTCAAATTCCACTATTGGCTGTGGTGGGATTTGAACCCAGTTTCCCCAGAACATTACCTGTGTCTCTGGATTAACTGTCCAATGATAAGGCCGTCGCTTCCCCTTAGCACAAAGTCCTTGACTGACAGTCACAGTGCGGGGCTGGGGGAGTGCGAGACCGAGGGAGAGTGGTGCTGAGGGAGAGTCCTATCTCTGTGTAAATCCCTCTTTTCAATGCTGTTGGGCTATCCTCCTTTTTAACCACCCTCTTACTCTTATATACTGCAAGAGAGCTTTGGATGATTATTTTGATAAAATGAACTTGGGCGGGTTTGGAGGAGGGCGAGAAAGTGGGAGATTGGCACTGGGTCCTGATGCTTGTTCATAGAGCCATTGCAGAGACAGAGGGGCTGAATGGCCTCCTCCTGCTCTATGACACTGTGTAATGAGGATATGTAGCAGCCAATTTGTGCACAGTCATCTCCTATATGCAGCATTTGTGAAAACGACCCAGAGAATCTTTTCTTTGACATTGAACGAGGTAGAAGCAGGACCTTGGGGAGACATTGTTCGTTGAAATGGGGGCTTGGGAACCTCCCCCTCTGCCCCAGGGAACGCCTTGGGTTTGGATCTTGTCTGAAAGGGGGTACCTCTGACAGTGTAGCACCTCCTTGATGCCACGCTGGGAATACCAGACTGGATTGTGTGGATCGCATCTCTGCAATGCGGCCTGATCCGGGGTGAAGAGCCGTCCCTGAGTGGCAGTAGGATCCTCGCAAGTTTCACGGTGTCCTGTGCAAACGTTCAGAAATGTGGCATGTGCCATCAGTGTCAGTGAGTGACCAGCAGCACCCCACACCCTTCGGTACCCACTGTCATGGGCCAGATGTCTCGGACTTTTTGTTTTAATGCTCTGCTTTTAATTTTAAGACTTTGCAGTCACAGAGCTGTGCAGCACAGAAACAGACCCTTTGGTCCAACCTGTCCATGCTGACCAGATATCCTAAATTAATCTAGTCCCATTTGCCAGCATTTGGCCCATATCCCTCTAAACCCTTCCTATTCATATACCCATCCAGATGCCTTTTAAATGTTGTAATTGTACCAGCCTCCACCACTTCCTCTGGCAGCTCATTCCATACACGCACCACCCTCTGTGTGAAAAAGTTGCCCCTTAGGTCCCTTTTAAATCTTTCCCCTCTCACCTTAAACCTATGCCCCTCTAGTTTTGGACTCCCTTACCCTGGAGGAAAAGACCTTGACTATTCACCCTATCCATGTCTCTCATGATTTTATAAACCTCTATAAGGTGACCCCTCAGCCTCCGACGCTCCAGGGAAAATAGCTCCAGCCTATTCAGCCTCTCCCTGTAGCTCAAACCCTCCAACCCTGGCAACATCCTTGTAAATCTTTTCTGAACCCTTTCAAGATTCACAACATCCTTCCTATAACAGGGAGACCACAATTGCACACAGTATTCCAAAAGTGGCCCTAACCAATGTCCTGTACAGCCGCAACATGACCCTCCCAACTACCATACGCAATGCAGCGGCATGCACTGCACTGAAGTTAATGAAGGTCATGCCCCAGCGATTAGCTCCAACCTGACGTGACTTTTTGTTTCCTTGCAGTGGATTGTCTCAGTCCGTCTAAGACCGGCCCGTGTCGTGCATGGTTTCGGAGGTGGTTTTACGATGTTTCCTCCAAGACATGCAAGGTGTTCACTTACGGGGGCTGCTTACCGAATGGCAACAACTTTCAGAGTGAGCTGGATTGCTTGAAGCATTGCCGTGGGATCACAGGTGAGTGCCGCAGGTAAAGGGAAAGTCGCCACAATAGTACCAGACCAATGGTCATTACACTGAGAGGGAGAGAGACGACTGCTGGTGCTTTAACCTGAGGGTCCCTACACCTCGGGCGAGGGGAGAAGTTGAGAAGGAGAGAAACCTCAGCAGGTGTGGGATTTGAATCCACGCTGTTGGGCGTCATGAGCAGAAATTGCTCGAAAAACCTCAGCAGGATCTGGCAGCATCTGCGGAGAGAAATCAGAGTTAACGTCTTGGGCCGAGTGTCCCTTCCCCAGAACTCAGTCTCACTCTGCTTTGTAAACCAACCACCCAGCCAACTGAGCGAACTGACACCCCCGGGTGCTGCAGGAGAACGCAAGAGAAAGCTCGAGATCGAGTACGTTCCTGGTATTCACACCTCGTAAGGTCACCCCTCAGCCTCCGACGCTCCAGCGAAAATAGCCCCAGCCTATTCAGCTTCTCCCTATAGCTCAAACTCTCCAACCCTGGCAACACCCTTGTTAATTTTTTCTGAAACCTTTCACAACATCCTTCATGTAGCAGGGAGACCAGAATTGCACACGGTATTCCAAAAGGCAGCACCTTGGAGAGATTATAGGAATGTGAGATCTCAGACCAGGAGTTGGCGATTCACCCCTTGGAGCCTGCTCCTCTCAAGGATGGGTCTGACTTCCCCCTATTTTGAAAATATGAGGTGGCACATAGAATATAATCCCTACAGTGTGGAAACAGGCCCTCTGGGCCAACAAGTCCACACCAACCCTTGGAGCACCCCACCCAGACCCATCCCCATATAACCCACCTAAGGTACACCTCCCTGAACACTATGGGGCAATTTCCCATGGCCAGTCCACCCTAACCTGCACACCTTTGGGACTGTGGGAGAAAACCCATGCAGACACAGGGAGAACGGGCAAACTCCACACAGACAGTTGGCCGAAGGTGGAATCGAACCCGGGTCCCTGGCGCTGTGAGGCTGCAGTGCTAACCACTGAGCCACCGTCAGTTTTTTAAAAAAAAACACTGATGAGGAACCATTGAACTCTCCGAGAGAAACAGTCTCTGGAATTCTCTTCCTCAAAGGGCAGTGGATGTTAAATCTTTAAATATTTTTAAGGCAGAAGGCAGCTGGATTCATGATGATCACGTGGATGAAAGATTACCGGGGAATGTGCAGGAGTGTAGAGTCAAGGTCAAAATCAGGTCAACCATGATCACTGCACTGTTTCCTACATTTTTGCAGATATCTCTCACTTCGAAGATACTTTCTTGGCTATGAAGCCCATTGGTGTGCTCAGAGATCATGAATGTGCTATATCAATGCAAGTTTTTGTTGCAAAACCGAAGGAACTGCAGATGTTGTAAATCAGGAACAAGAACAGAAATTGCTGGAGAAGTTCAGCAGGTCTGGCAGCATCTGTGAAGAGAAATCAGAGTTAACGTTTTGGGTCCACTTGGGGACCCTGTAGCCCTCCGGACTCAATATTGAGTTCAATAATTTTAGTGCCTAAACTCTCCCATGTCCCAGCCCCCCAGCCCACACATCGGGCCTTGTTACCACATAGCCTGCCACTACACACCCCCTGTTAGTCACTAACAGTCCCCATTAACAACTGCTCACCCTCCCAGCCTGATCGTTAGCAACTCCTTCATCTGTCCAACTGTCTCTCTCTCTCTCTCTCTCTCTTTGGGCTCTATCCTATCGTTTACTCCCTACCCCACCCATCTCCCTATTTTCTGCATATAAACTGACGCTTTCCCAGCCACCATCAGTTCTGAGGAAGGGTCACCGGACCTGAAACGTTAACTGATTTTTCTTCACAGATGCTGCCAGACCTGCTGAGCTTTTTCAGCAACTTCTGTTTTTGTTCCAAGTTTTTGTTGACTGTGCGTTTTACATGTATTTATTCATTTGTGGGATGTGGGTGTCTCTGGCTGGGCCCTACATTTATTGCCCATCCCTAATTGCCCCTTGAGAAGGTGAGGGTGAGCTGCCTCCTTGAACCGCTGCAGTCTATGTGCTGTAGGGTTGACCCACAATGTCCCATAGCGGGGGAATTCCAGGATTTTGACCCAGCGATACTGAAGGAACGGCGATACGTTTCGAAGTCGGGATGGGGAGTGGCTCAGAGGGGAACTTGCAGGGGGTGGTGCTCCCATGTATCTGCTGCCCCTTGTCCTTCTAGATGGAAATGGGTGGTGGGTTTGGAAGATGCTGTCTGACGATCTTTGGTGAGTTTCTGCTGTGCATCTTTTAGATGGTACACACTGCTGCGACTGAGCGTCGGGGGTGGAGGGAGTGGGATGTTTGTGGATGTGGTGCCAGCCAAGCGGGAGCTGCTTTGTCCTGGATGGTGTTGAGCTTCTTGAGTGTTGTTGGAGCTGCCCCCATCCAGGGCAAGTGGAGAGTATTCCATCCCACTCCTGACTTGTGCCTTGTCGATGGTGGGACAGGCTTTGGGGAGACAGGAGGGGAGTTACTCGCTGCAGGATTCCCAGCCTCTGACCTGCTCCTGTAGCCGCTGTGTTTATGTGGTGAGTCCAGCTGAGTTTCTGGTCAGTGTTAACCCCCAGGATGTTGAACATGGGGTGTTTAGCGATGGTAACATCACTGAATCTCAATGAAAATACTTGTCCATGTATTTGTCAAGAAAGTAACAGGATTATTGTCAATAGTTAAAACTTTTCCAGACCCCCTAGTTGCCAAACCCAGCAACTGTATCTGTGACTTATCACATTTGTCCTGCTCCTTGTGGGTATGGGGTCTTTGGTGTTTGAGAGTAGTTGGCATAGTGCACTTCACCTACACTTCCCAGAATCTGGTCTACTGTATTCGCTGCTCACAATGTGGTCTCCTTTACATTGGGGAAACGAAGCGTAGACTTGGCGACCGCTTTGTAGAACGTTTACGTTCTGCTCGCATAAAAGACTCTGAGCTTCCAGTTGCCTGCCAGTTTAACGCACCACCCTGCTCCCTGGCCAACATCTCTGTCTCTGGTTTGCTACAGTGTTCCAGCAAAGCCCAACGCAAGCTGGAAGAACAACACCTCATTTTCCGCTTGGGGACCCTACAGCCCTCCGGACTCAATATTGAGTTCAATAATTTTAGGACCTAAACTCTCCCATATCCCAGTCACCCACCCCACACACCAGGCCTTGTTACCACATAGCCTGCCACTACATACCCCCTGTTGTTAGTCACTAACAGTCCCCATTAACAACGATTCACCCTCCCAGCCTGATCGTTAGCAACTCCTTTGTCTGTCCAACTGTCTCTCTCTCTCTTTGGGCTCTATCCTATCGTTTATCCCTACCCCACCCACCTCCCTATTTTCTGTATATAAACTGACGTTTCCCCGGCCGCCATCAGTTCTGAGGAAGGGCCTCCGGACCCGAAACATTAACTCTGTTTTATTACTTCACAGATGCTGCTGGACCTGCTGAGCTTTTCCAGCAATTTCTGTTTTTGTAGCTGTTGGTTTGTGTGCTATCATTATTCCGAAAGTTTGTAGGAGTCTTGGAGTCAGTTCCGATATGTTTCTAACAGGGTAGGGTGGCCAGAGTGTTGGGGTGTACAGTGTCGTTTTGGTGTTGTTTGTTTGCCAGACATCAGTGAATGAAGCTGAGATAACAAGGTGTAGAGCTGGATGAACACAGCAGGCCAAGCAGCATCAGAGGGATACCCTTTGTTTGCAAAGACTCTGTACAGGTGGTCCACTTTAGTTTTTGTGTAGCTCTGGGCTGTTGCAGTGTGTTATTGCTCATTTAAACACTGCTATGTTTGTGGACGCTGGGGTAGTTACTATCCACCATGACAGACTCGACCATATAAATTCAGAACTGAACAAAACAACTACATTTCAAAAGAGGCTAGACAACAGTGAAGGTGTCATGTAGCAGGGAGACAAAATATTTGCATGAAAACCAGTCAGCTCAGCAAACCAACCAAGAGCTGTAGTGTGACTGTCGACAGAGAAACTATTAAAGCCAGCAAATTTATAATGTCCCGTGTGGGTGAGAAAGTGTAACAATGACCTTTTTGTGGGTTGGCCAAAAAAAAATGCAAGGAACTGTAGATGTTGGAAATCAGAAACAAGAACACAAACTTCTGGAGGAACTCAGCAGGTCTGGCAGCTCCAGTGGAGGGAGAGAGCAGAGTTAACGTTTCAGGTTCAGTGACCCTTCATCAGAACTGGACTTGAAGCGTTAACTGTGTTTCTCTCTCTGCTGGACCTGCTGAGTTTCTCCAGCAATTTCTCTTTCTGTTATTAATGGATTAGGTCCTGTTGAGTGTGAGATTTTCAGTAAAATATGTGAACAGCGACAATGACCTAAAACATTTTGTTTTAAACAGTGCCAGCAAGTAACTCAGTGCCAGTATCAAGCAGGAGTATCATGGGTCTCAAAGGTAAGTGGAACTATTTTTGAAATCAAATAATTTCTACATGCCCAAATATTTCTGGTCTCTGTGCCCATGGTTGAGCACTTAATAAGAGGGACTGTGAAGTTGAACTTTATTTCGTCATTTTTCTGCCCTTTATAATCTACGTTTTAGTTTATTTTTCTGTGTTTTAAAATGTTGCTGGAGAGTGGCAACACCATACAATACTTTCCACTGTATTTTGTAACAAAATGCATGTGACAATAAATAAATCAGTTAAAAATAAAATCAATAATGCCAGTTTCTCACCAGAGCTCTGTGAGATGGTTGCAGCAAAGGGATCTGAAATAAGGTCACCCAAAATCTCCTAATGTCTTCAACACCTGTTGCAATGTTGGATTTCAGGTTGTTAATGATGGTAATGAGCATGTTTGTTCACAGGATGTGGACTTTTTAAAAAAATTCATTCACGGGATGAGGGCGTTGCTGGCCAGGCAGCATTTATTGCCCATCTCTAATTGCCCAGAGGGCAGTTGAGAGTCAGCCACATTGCAGTGGGTCTGGAGTCACATGTAGACCAGACCAGGTAAGGATGGCAGTTTCCTTCCCTAAAGGGCATTAGTGAACCAGATGGGATTTTCTGGCAATCAACAATGGATTCATTAGATTCTTAATTCCAGACTTTTATTGAATTCAAATTCCACCAGCTGCCACGGCAGGATTTGAACCCAGGTCCCTAGAACATTATCTGGGTGCCTGGATTAATGGCCCAGCAATAATACCACAAGGCCATTGCCTCCCTTCTCATTGCAAGCTAGGCCACCCCTTGCCTGTCCCTAATTGCCTCTTGAGTGGCTTGCTTAGCTATTTCCGAGGGCAATTGGGAGTCAGCCGCATTGCTGTGGGTCTGGAGTCACGTGTAGGCCAGACCAGGTAGGGATGGCAGTTTCCTTCCCTAAAGGATGGGAATAAGGACAATGCCAACGGTTAATGACGGTTTTCATGGTCACCAACACTAGCTCCAGTTGAATTCACAATTCAGCGGGTACAGTGCTGGCTATTAAACCCATGGCTAACCTGTGTGGTGCCACACCTCAGGGTGAGAAGGAGAGGCCTTCGTCATCATCTCGGCCAGTGCGAGTATTGAACCCACACTGTTAGTGTCACTCTACATCACAACCGTGCTGTCCAGCCAACTGAGCTAAACGAACCCCAGGGGGGCACGAGGAAAAGCTCAAGTTCTGATTGGTTCTAACTCTGACCTTATCACAGGTTCCTCATTTTTTTTATTTTAATTTCCCTGCAGTGGCTCAGAGAGATTGTAGGAATGTGGGATTGTGGAGCAGGGGGATTGTAGGAATGTG
>NC_063370.1:2618154-2625095 GCF_021869965.1 Rhincodon typus
TGGAGCGGGGGGATTGTAGGAATGTGGGATTGTGGAGCGGGGGGATTTTAGGAATGTGGGATTGTGGAGCGGGGGGATTGTAGGAATGTGGAGATATGAAGAGGGGGGATTGTAGGAATGTGGAGTTGTGGAGCGGGGGTTTGTAGGAATGTGGGATTGTGGAGCTGGGTGATTGTAGGAATGTGGGATTATGGAGCAGGAGTTGGCTACTTGACTTTTGGAGGCTGCGCTGCTGCTCAGGAAGGTTGGGGTGAACTGATCCCTCTGTGGGAGCAAGGGGCCACAGTTTTAAAACTAAAGGGGATGTCCAATTAAAGTCGCAAGAGGGAACTCGCGCTCTCTTTCTCTCTTGTGCTCTCTCTCTCGCTCGCTGGCTCTTGCGCGCTCGCTCTGCCTCGCGCGCATGTGCTCTCTCTCCCGCATGTGCTCTTGCACTCTCGTGCTCTCTCCCGCGTGCTCTCGCGCTCTCGGAAGGTGGCAAATCGGTGGAAATCCACCCCTCCAAAAGGCAGTGGATACGTCAGCCACGGTGTGTGGTTTGTTTGTCGTGTGACACTGGCAATCTCTTTCCCCTCCCTCCCCGGCCCTCGCCTCTCCCACGTTCTGACATTGCTGTGTTGTAATTGCAGACTGTTCAACGCCATGTTTTGCGAGTCAGTTTCAATGTGCTGATGGCTGTTGTATCCCTCGCTCCCTCCTGTGTGATGGAACGACCCGATGTTTGGATAAATCAGACGACAGTTACTGCCAAGCAGGTGCGTGACCAAGCAGGAGGCTGCTGGGAATGCTGCCTGTGTTTCTGAGGGGGTTCCTGAAGCTGGTGGTGGTCCATCAGTGTCCTTTAGCTTCCAGCTGCTGTTGGTGTGGACTGGTACCAGGGGCCTCAGAGTGCGAAACAGCTTTGCTGTGATGATGCTGTTATTAAACTACCAGAGTCTAAGGTTTTAGAATAGATCTGTAGCTTGGGTTGTGGATGGTTGGTTCGCTGTTGTGTTTTTGTACTTCATCAGAGGCTGCACTGATGATGTTACCCAGCAGGATAATGAAGTGTCTGCAGAACAACGAACCAGCTCAGCGAGCCAACCAACTACAATATCAGATTCACTCTGGGTCGTCTGTCACACTGCTACCTCTCGGCCAAGTTGGTGTTCTCTAAGCTGTCCTCAAACCACCCATTCTCTATCCATTTGAACTTCTCTCCATCCTCATCCTATCCACTCCTAGAGTCATACAGCATGGAAACAGACCTTTTGGTCCAACCAGACCATGCCAACCATGTTCCCAAACTAAACCCGTCCCACCAGCCTGCACTTGTCCCATTCCCCTCCAAACCTTTCCTGTTCATGTACTTATCCAAATGCCTTTTAAACATTATAACTGTACTCACATCCACCACTTCCTCTGGAAGCTCATTTCATGCACAAACTACTCTGTGTTTTTTTTAAAAGAAAGATTGTCCTTCATGGCTTTTTTTAAATCTTTCTCCTCTCACCTTAAACATGTGCCCCTTGGTCTTGAATCCCCCCCACCCCAGGGGAAAAGACACCTGCCATTCACCTTATCTGTATCCCTCATTATTTTGCAAACCTTATATGTCTTTTTTACATCTCTCTCCTCTCATCTTAAAAATGTGCCCCTATTCCTCATCATAGGGAAAAGGCAACTACCATTAACTCTACACCTCTCAGTATTTTATAAACCTCTATAAGGTCACCTCTCGACCTCCTACGCTCCAGTGAAAAATGCCCCAGCCCATCCAGCCTTTCCTTACAACTCAAACCTTCCGTTCCCAGCAACATTCTGGTAATTCTTTTCTGAACCCTGTCCAGCTTTCTTTCTCCATTTAATTAATGTTCAGTTTCTATTCCTCCTGCTAAAGTGCATAGTGTCACATGTTCCCATATTATATTCCACCTACCATGTTTTTGCCCATTTACTTAACCAGTCCATGTCCCCCTTCAGACTATGGGTCACACTCACTGCTGGCCTTCCCACTTACTGCTGTCATAGTCCATTCACATCCTTCATCTAAGTCATTAATGTAGATTGTAGATAACTATGGCCCCAACTCTGATATCTTAAGTTGCCTGCCTGAAACTATCCCCCTTTTCCCAACTCTCAGTCTTTGGTTAATTAGCCAATCCTTGATCCACACTACAGTCCCTTCACTGTGCACAGCACCCTTTGGTAATCTTGAACTTAACAAATGCCATTTAGAATTCCAAGTGCACCATATTTACCCAGTTCCTCTCTGTCTATTGTGAATGTTACTTTCTGTCCAGTTAATGAAATGTTTAAATAGTTGCCCTTCTACAAAGGGGTAGCATGGTGGCTCAGCGGTTAGCACTGCTGCCTCATGGCGCCAGGGATCTGGGTTCGATTCCACCCTTGGGCGACTGTCTGTGTGGAGTTTGCACATTCTCCCCGTGTCTGTGTGGGTTTCCTCTGGGTGCTGTGGTTTCCTCCCACAGTCCAAAGATGTGCAGGTTAGGGTGGATTGGCTGTGCTAAATTACCCATAGTGTTCAGGGATGTGTAGATTAGGTGGGTTATAGGGTAATGGGTCTGGGTGGGATGCTCTGAGGAGGTCGGTGTGGGCCTGTTTCCACACTGTAGGGATTCAATGATCTATGATCTTCTGCCTGATTAAATGGTGGTTTTCTTGGCGTCCTGCTGTAACCTCCTCTAATAATAGATATAAGTACTTTCCCTGGTACAGATGCTAAGCTCCCTATTTCCCTCTCTACACCTCAATACATCACGCACTCCCGTGCGCACCTTCACGCTCTCCACCTCTAAGACACCTTTTGGAAAACCTGCTTCCTTTTTTGTTCTCATCACCTGCCAGTTGTACTGGGTGTCACATTTTACTCATGGTCCTACGGAGGGTCCTGGGCCTTTTGTCTATGTCGAGGGGTGGAGCTGCTCATTCTGTGTTGTACCTGGGTGTGTTTTCTCCAGCTCCCTCCCCAGTCAGATCGTGGATGATCTGTGGCCTAATCCCTGTCAGACGCTGCCTCTGGTAAAGCTTAAATCTTTAATAAATCACGAAAGAATCCACCTCTGGAGGCAAGAGAGTAAATGTGTGAGCTGTCGCGGTGAATTGGAAAGTGTGCAAGATGCAGGCTGATTGGTCTGTGATTTGTCGATGTGACCTACTCTAGCCCACAGCCATAAAATGGACTAACAGAACTTTGTCTTAAATTTTATTTTTGTTCTTATTATTTTTTGTAGAAGGACTGTAATTCTGATTTTTTTTATTTCTTTTATTTTTTCTAATTTTATTTTTCTTCTAAGAATTTGCCCACATGAATCTGTACCGAAAGTGCCACCATAAGTGGTGACTTGTAAACGTTTGAGTGTGTACTCGTGTGAGAATAAAGCTAATTCCACTCAATTTTCGATCGAGCTGTAATGGTCAGGAAGCTAACCAGCAGCAGAAAGGTTCATACCTTGGAGAGGGGAGCGAGGGAACTGGACTGTGGAGAGATGGGACAGTGAATGAGATGGGGATGGGGTGTGGTGGGGGGGGGGGAGAGAGAGAGAGAGAGAGAGAGATATAGGGAGCTCATATCTAACTTGTTTTTCATGCACTCTGCAGCCTTCAGGACTATCACGAAGAGAACTGTTTGACATTTTTCTCTCCTCTTGTCTACGTTTCAGTCCGTGATAATTACGATTGGCTGACCAAGAAGCAGGATCCCAGCCTGCAGGACAACGGTGAGTGTCTGTGTCTCACTCCACAAGGTTTTCTCACAGGTTTCCGTTTTAAACGGCCGAGGGGGGGAGTTTGAGTGAGTGGGAGGAAAGCTGCTTGTTGTACATTTCACAGAGTCTCCGCTCCCCTTTCCCAGCACGTTGTGAAAATGGAAGTTCATTTCCACACCAGCTCAAAACCAAACGAACTGCGGATGCTGGAAGTCAGAAACGAAAACCAGAAATTGCTGGAAAAGCTCCGCAGCAGGGTCTGGCAGCATCCGTGGAGAGAAATCAGAGTTAACGTTTCGGGTCCGGTGACCCTACCACAGAATGGGTCGATCAAGCTGAAATGTTAACTCTGATTTCTCTCTCCACAGATGCTGCCAGACCTGCTGAGCTTTTCCAGCAGTTGCTGTTCTAGTTTGAGGTCGTGAAGTGATCAGCCCTGTCACACCAGAGTCCTGCGAAGCTTAGTCTTAATTAAATTGCTAAAGCATCCTTCTCCAGTGGACAGTAAATGAAAACTAGCTTGTCCATATGGAAGTCCTGATATTCTCGGTATCTGACCTTCTCTGTCCTTTAATGAGACCTCCCCCACCGACCCCCCAACCGATGCAGAGTGTGTTATTGAGCTGTCAAAGCCCTATGTCTTCAGCAGTACCATCTCTGCCTGAGCCAGAAATTCTGCATCCTGTGATTGATACCATACTCAAAACATTAACTCGTTTTTAATCACTCATGGGACATGGCATCTCTGGCTGGGCCCAGCATTTATTCCCCAGCCCTAATTGCCCCTTGAGAAGGTGGGGGTGAGCTGCCTCCTTGAACCGCTGCAGTCCATGTGCTGTAGGTTGACCCACAATGTCCCTTAGGGAGGGAATTCCAGGATTCTGACCCAGCTACACCGAAGGACCGACGATATATTTCCAAGTGAGGATGGTGAGTGACTTGGAGGGGAACTTGCAGGGGGTGGTGTTCCCATGTATCTGCTGCCCTTGTCCTTCCAGATGAAAGTGGTTGTGGGTTTGGAAGGTGCTGCCTGAGGATCTTTGGTGAGTTTCTGCAGTGCATCTTGTAGATGGTACACACTGCTGTGACTGAGCATCGGGGGTGGAGGGAGTGGGATGTTTGTGGATGTGGTGCCAATCAAGCGGGAGCTGCTTTGTCCTGGATAGTGTCGAGCTTCTTGAGTGTTGTTGGGGCTGCCCCCATCCAGGGCAAGTGGGGAGTATTCCATCGCACTCCTGACTTGTGCCTTGTCGATGGTGGGACAGGATTTGGGGAGTCAGGAGGGGAGTTATTTGCTGCAGGATTCCCAGCCTCTGACCTGATGTTGTTTATGTGGTGAGTCCAGTTGTATTTCTGGAGAATGATAACCCCAAGGATGTTGATAGTGGGGGATTCAGTGGTTGTCAGGGGGTGGTGGTTAGATTGTCTCTTATTGGTGATGGTCATAGCCTGGCATTTGTGTGGTGTGAATGTCACTTGCCACTTGTCAGCCCAAACCTGGATATTGTCCAGATCTTGTTGCATTTGAAGATGGACTGCTTCAGAATCTGAGGAGAGTCATGAAGGGTGTTGAACATTGTGCAATCATCAGTATACGTCCCCACTTCTGACCTTATGATGGAGGGAAGGTCATTGATGAAGCAGCTGGGTCTAGGACACTACCCTGAGAAATTCCTGCAGAGATGTCCTGGAGCTGAGTTGACTGACCTTCAACAACCATAACCATCATCCTATGTGTCAAGTATGACACCAAACAGCCAGAGTCTGCCCCCGATACCCATTGATTTCAGCTTTGTTCAGGTTCCTCGATGCCACACTCTGTCGAATGCAGCCTTGATGTTAAGGGCTGTCACTCTCACCTCACCTCTGGAATTCAGCTCTTTTGTCCATGTTTGAAACAAGGCTGTAACGAGGTCAGGAGCCGAGTGGTCCTGGCGGAACCCAAACTGGGCATCATCGAGCAGGTTATTGCTGAGCAGGTGCTGATGTTCCTCTCTCCACAGATGCTGTCAGACCTGCTGAGGTTTTTCGAGCATCCTCTGTTTTTGTTTCAGATCTCCAGCATCCGCAGTTCTGTGTGTTTTTAATTGGAATCACAGAATCCCTACAGTGTGGAAGCAGGCCATTCGGCCCATTGAGTCCACATCAATCCTCTGAAGAGCATCCCACCCAGACCCAACCCCTACCCTATCCCTGCATTTCCCACCCTAGACACTACAGGGCAATTTAGCACGGCCAATCCACCCTAACCTGCACATCTTTGGATTATGGGAGGAAACCAGAGCACCCGGAGGAAACCCACACAGACACGGGGAGAACGTGCAAACTCCACACAGACAGTCGCCCGAGGGTGGAATCAAACCCGGGTCCCTGGCACTGTGAGGCAGCAGTGCTAACCACTGAGCCACCATGCCACCCCAGATTGCCTACCCACTTCCCTGTGCAGGGAAAAGGTTCATGTGCAACAAACAAATGAGTTGATTCTCCTTTAAAGACTCTCAGAATTTATTGGGAGGCAGAGCAAGATCAGTTGCGTGACTACCCACGGTGGCTTCTGAGTATTTTGTATCAGTGCTAACCCCCTGCTTTTGTCTGTAACCCTGCACAGTGTTCCCATTTAAATAACCATCCAGTGCCCCCTCAAATGTCTCCATTAAACCTCCCTCCTCCACAATCCCAGTCAGTGCATTCCAGCTAACAACTTGCTGAGATTAAAATTTATGTGTTGCATTTGCTTTATTTGCAAACATACTTTGAGAGCCAGAGGGCACTGTGTTCACTCCAAGAGCTGTGCTGCTTAAACATTGCTGATTTAGCCCTTCTGATTTCGAAGCTGCAAACCCCCAGTTCTTTTGTTCTTCAAAGCTGTTGGTCTCTGTAGCTCCTAATGCTCCTAGACCCTCGCTGCTCGCTGCATTTTACCCCTTCTCCTGTTCTGTCATGATCTCAGAAACTCCCCCTGTGTCGAATCCAGCTCTAAATCTCATAACAACCATGCAGTGTAATTAAACTGCACTTTGTCTGCAAAGAGAAATGTTACTTTAAAAAGGATTGTTATTTTCACAGCCGTCGGGTGTATTGGTATTTTACGGCCAATGCGGTGTTTTTTGAGTCTCTCTCCTCCCCTCTGTCTCTTTCCTCCCCTCTGTCTCTCTCCTCCCCTTTGTCTGTCTGTCTTTCTGTCTCTCGCTCTCCCCCGCCCTCTGTCCGTCTCCGGCTCTCCCCCGCCCTCTG
>NC_063370.1:2625105-2635855 GCF_021869965.1 Rhincodon typus
CTCTCCCCCGCCCTCTGTCCGTCTCCGGCTCTCCCCCGCCCTCTGTCTGTCTCTGCCCCCTTCTCCTCCATGTGTATCTCAAACCTCCCATCCTGACAGTGAGGCCTTGCCCCTCCCTTTGGGTTTGCGGGGTGCGGTTGATGTTAATGTTGTTGTGCCATCTGTCTGGCAGAGCGATGCACTGCCCCTAAGAAGGTTGGCCGCTGCCGTGCAAGTTTTCCCCGTTGGTACTATGATCTAGAGTCACAGACCTGCCAGGAGTTCATCTATGGAGGCTGCAAGGGGAACAGGAATAACTTTGTCAGTGAACACCAGTGCCTAGTGGCATGTGCTGGTCTGAAGGGTCAGTACCATCTGTCTGTGCATCTTCCCTGAACTCAGCTTGTCAGCTACAGGAACCCTCGCACTGTGTCCTCTCTTCAGTTTTTCCAGTTGTCTCTTGGCCGTCTTACTGTCTTCCACTCTCTCATTAACCCTGACACATCATCTTCAGCTGCATTGTCGCCACTCCCACCACATCCCATTCGCCCCTCACCCCTGCTCTCTCCGACTGGCACCAGCTTCTGGACCAGCAACGCCTTTCAAGAATTTTGAATTTCTTTGTGTTCAGATTTCTCCATGGTCTCACCCTCCTCATCTCTGCCACCTCCTCCAGCCCCTACACCCCCTCCCTAGCTCTGTCACCTCCTCCAGCCCCTACACCCCCTCCCTATCCCTGTCACCTCTTCCAGCCCCTACACCCCCTCCCTATCTGTGCCACCTCCTCCAGCCTCTACACCCCCTCCCTATCTGTGCCAGCTCCTCCAGCCCCTACACCCCCTCCCTATCTGTGCCACCTCCTCCAGCCCCTACACCCCCTCCCTATCTGTGCCACCTCCTCCAGCTCCTACACCCCCTCCCTATCTGTGCCAGCTCCTCCAGCCCCTACACCCCCTCCCTATCCCTTTCACCTCTTCCAGCCCCCTGCACCCCCTCCCTATCTGTGCCACCTGCTCCAGCCCCTTACGCCCCTCCCTATCTCTGCCATCTCCTCCACCCACTACACCCCCTCTCTATCCCTGTCAACTCCTCCAGCCCCTACACCCCCTCCCTATCTCTATCACACCCTCCAGCTCCTACACCCCTCCCTATCTCTGTTACCTCCTCCAGCCCCCTACACCCCCTCCCTATCCCTATCACCTATTCCAGCCCCTACACCCCCTCCCTATCTGTGCCATCTCCTCCAGCCCCTACACCGCTCCCCATCTCTATAACATCCTCCAGACCCTAACCCCTCTGAGACACCTGTACTGTTCCGAAGCTAGCTTCTTGGGATCCCCTCAGTTTATATCATACTGACAGCTGCCTAGGACCTTATCTGGAGTCCTTTCCTCAACCTCTCCATCTCTTTGCCCCCTTTTTTTTGTGATGCTCCCTGAAGATCTATCTGTTCTGACCAAACGTTCGGCTATCTGTCCTGATCTCCATGACGGGGCGTTTTGTTTGATAATGATCCTGTAAGATGTTTTGTGACCTGCCTATTGCAGGAAGGGTGCCACGTTAGAAAAGGAAACCGGACCTGTGCTGTGTAAATTGTTGTTCCCACTGAAATTTTAGCATTCTTGCAAGTGTCCTGATGAGTGCAAGGCAATGGTCATGTCTGTCTTTGAGCAAGCTACCAAGCAATTATTTGGATTTCACGACATCGAAGGCACTATATACTGCAGTTATTGCTGCGAGCTGGTCTAATGTTGTTTTTCTGTTTTTACAGAGCGTCTGCCTGAGCCCCAAAAACACCAAAGCAAGATGGATGACCGAGGTAGGACAGGTCCCACTGGTAACTCACTGTTAAACCCGAGTTTCTCCGAGCATTTCTGAAGAAGGGTCTAGGCCCGAAACGTCAGCTTTCCTGCTCCTATGATGCTGCTTGGCCTGCTGTGTTCATCCAGCTCCACACCTTGTTGTCTCTTTCTCAGAGGCTAGCCTGGTTCTGGAGATAGCCGAGTGCTCTGTGGGATCTACAGGATCTCCAGATCCCAGCCTGTTTTCTGCTTTGTTTGGCATGGCTGGGATGCTGTAGAGCTTTGCTTTTGACCTCTAGGCAGCTCAGGATGAGGTTGCTGGCCTCTGCGCCCATTTTATTTCCCAGTGAAACACTCTGTGCCATCACTGATCCCCTCAGCCAGACCTCTGCAGATCCCCTCTCAGCCACTAAAGATCCCTTCGCCTCGTGCTGTTAACCCCGTCCCTCCGCCTACCCTTGTCCTGGGGTCCCTGCACGCATTTCCCACGACGTTCCCTCCTGCCTTTGCAGAGCGTCTGGTGCAGGTGATGGTGAGATTCCCCAAGTCCCTATCCTTTCAGTCTGGATTCCTGTTGGAGGAGCTGGTGGATCTCTTGGGAAAAGATTGGGAAGGCGTTCCATAAGGTGTAAGGCAGGATTCACCAGGATGCTCCCGGGGATGGGCAGGAGAATCGGTGGTTAATCTGTATTTGTTGGGTGGGGGGGGCACCAGCTGTGGTTTGTTTAGACTTTAAGAAGATTTTCCATAATTTTACACACCAAGCTGTTATGTGGGATTTTAAAGCCAATGGGATTGGGGGCAGTGTATGGATATGGGTACATAACTGGCTGGAAAAGAGGAAACGGAGAGAAATAACTGGGTAATTTTCGAAGTGGAAAACAGTAACCAATGGGGTCCCACAGTGATCTGTGTTTGGACTCTGGCTACTCACAATAATAATTTAGCTGAGGGACGTTATGTAGAGGTTGTACAGGACGTTGGTGAGGCCTCTTCTGGAGCACTGTGTGCAGTTCTGGTCTCCTTGTTATTAGGAAGGATATTATTAAACTGGAGAGGGGTCAGAAAAGATTTACCAGGATGTTGCCAAGAATGGAGGGTTTGAGTTGTAGGGAGAGGCTGGATAGGCTGGGACATTCTTTCACTGGAGCTTAGGAAGTTGAGGGGTGACCTTACAGAGGTTTATAAAATCATGAGGGATATAAATAAGATGAATGGCAGGTGTCTTTCCCCTAGGGTGGGGAGATTTCAAAACTAGAGGGGCATATTTTTAAGGCGAGAGGAGAAAGATTCAAAAGGGACCTGAGGGGCTACTTTTTCGCACAGAGGGTGGTGTGTGTGTGGAATGAGCTGCCAGAGGAAGTGGTGGAGGCTGGTACAATGACAACATTTAAAAGGCATCTGGATGGGTATATGAATAGGAAGGGTTTGGAGGGATACGGGCCAAATGCTGGCAAATGGGTCTAGATTAATTTGGGATATCTGGTTAGCATGGATGAGTCGGACCGAAGGGTCTGTTTCCATGCTGTATGACTGGATCTAAATGTAACATCTCAAAATTTGCAGATGACACAAAGATGTGTGGTTGGGTGGGTGGGTGAGCTGTGGGGAGGGATGCAGAGATGTTGCAGTGTGATTTGGACAGGCTGAGTGAGTGGGCAGATGCGGTGTAACGTGGATCAGTGTGAGGTAATACACTTTGGTGGTAAATACAGGAAGGCATATAACTACCTGAATGGCTGTAAATTGGGAGAGGGGAGTGTGCAGTGGGACCTGGGTGTCCTGGTGCACCAGTCGCTGAAGGTAAGCATGCAGGTGCAGTAGATGGTGAAGAACGTAAATAGTATGTTGGCCTTCATTGCGAGAGGTTTCGAGTGCAGGAACAGGGATGTGTTGTTGCAGTTATACAAGGCCTTAGTGAGAGCACACCTGGAATATTGTGTGCAGTTTTGGTCTCCTTTTCTGAGGTAGGATGTTCTAGCGGTAGAGGTTTACCAGCCTGATTCTTGGGATGGCAGGACTGACGTACGAGGAGACACTGGAACAGCGAAGACAATATTCACCAGAGTTTAGCAGAATGAGGGAGGTGGAATCTTTAGAAATGTATAAAATTCTAACAGCACTAGACAAGGTGAATGCAAGGAGGATTCCAGAAGTCCAGAACCTGGGGTCACAGTCCAAAGATACAGGGCAGGCCTTTGGGACTAAGATGAGGAGAAATGTCTTCACCCAGGGAGTGGGGAACCTGTGAAATTCTCTCCCACGGGAGGCTGTTGGGGCCCAGTTCGTTAGATATATTCAAAAGGGAGCTGGACCTGTCCCTTTTGCTAAAGGGATCAAGGGGGATGGAGGGAAAGCAGGAATGGGATACTGAGATTGCATGGTCAGCTGTGATCAGATTGAATAGTGGTGCAGGCATGAAGGGCTGAATGGCCTACTCCACCGATTTTCTATGTTTCTTTTTCTCTCCTGCTGGTTCCCTCCCCCACCTCTTCACCCCGCTCACTGCTCCCCACCTCTTGCCCACCCCTTTCCCTGCCCTCGCCCCCACCCACCCCCACTTCCCCCATTCCTAAACTGCTGCTGATAATTTCCTTGGATTTTTCCATTTATGATTTTGGGCAGTATTGGGGGGTGGGGGGGGGGGGGGGGGGGGGGGTGCACTGTAATTGGACATGAGGCACACAGATGATTCTAGTCCACGGACCCCCTGCTCTGTCATGACTCCCCCCAATCCCTGCTTCAGCCCCCACCCCCTCCCTGACTCCAGTCTCCCGCGAAACTGCGCCTCCTTGGAAAACGGGCACGTGATAGAGGCCCTTCGCCAAACCCCGATCTCTTAACACGCGCCTCCTTCGAGCTCCCTGTACATGCCGCGCGGTGACCGGGCACACGCCGTTGTAGGACGGGCCCCTTCGCTGGCATCTCACGCTTCCCTCCTGTTTCTCCTAGATTTCTGCTTCGCTCCAGCGGTGACAGGGAAATGCCGAGCGTCCTTCCCGCGCTGGTATTACAATCCTGGCAGCCGGGCGTGCGAGCGATTCACCTATGGAGGCTGTGGAGGGAACAAGAACAGCTATACCTCAGAGTCAGCCTGTTTGGCCAGGTGCTCGGGAAAAGCTGGTGAGAGAGCTCTCTCTATGTGTGTGTGTGAGGCTTATGTACTGTGTTTCGGATGTTTGTGAATGGGGGTAAAGGGGTACAGCAAACCAGCACCTATCGGATCAGGAGCGTGCCTGTCGATCAAATATCCTGGATAAAAACCGAAAGAACTGCGGATGCTGTAAATCAGGAACAAAAACAGAAGTTGCTGGAAAAGCTCAGCAGGTCTGGCAGCATCTGTGAAGGCAAAAAAACGCAGTTAACGTTTCGGGTCCTGTGACCCTTCCTCAGAACCGGACTCAAAACGTTAACTCTGTTTTTTTCCCTTCACAAATGCTGCCAGACCTGCTGAAATATCCTGGATAGTCAGGTCAGAGGCTGGGAATCCTGCAGTGAGTACCTCCCCCTCCTGACTCCCCAAAGCCTGTCCCACCATCTACAAGGTACCAGTCAGGAGTGTGATGGAATACTCCCCACTTGCCCTGGATGGGGGCAGCTCCAACAACACTCAAGAAGCTCAACACCATCCAGGACAAAGCAGCCCCCGCTTGATTGGCACCACATCCACAAACATCCCACTCCCTCCACCACCGACACTCAGTAGCAGCAGTGTGTACCACCGACACGATGCACTGCAGAAACTCACCAAAGATCCTCAGACAGCACCCTCCAAACCCATGACCACTTCCATCTAGAAGGACAAGGGGCAGCAGATACATGGGAACACCACCCCCTGCAAGTTCCCCTCCGAGCCACTCACCATCCTGACTTGGAAATATATCACCGTTCCTTCAGTGTCGCTGGGTCAGAATCCCTGGAATTCCCTCCCTAAGGGCATTGTGGGTGGCCCTATACAAATATACTGCAGCCGTTCAAGAAGGCTGTTCACTCCCACCTTCTCAAGGGGGCAACTAGGGACGGGGAATAAATGCTGGACCCAGCGAGCGACAGGCACATCCCACAAATGAATAAATAAATAAAAAATTGAGGTATGCAATATCGATGTAGAAACAGATGTGGGGATATACATGTCAGTGTTATAATCTTGTAACAGCATAAATCATTTAAATAGTAACGCAACATTACCTTGAATAAAACTTAGCAGCAGAGAGCCTTCTCACTCGCACCCTCAGACATCACAGTATTTGACGAGAAGTTGACTCGAAATTGAATCAATTGTTGATATTTTGTATGGCCATTCGATTGATCAACAAGTATATTTACACTGAGGTAAATCAATGAAAAATCTATAACAACTGGACAGAATAATACAGAAGACTTGGCAGTATTTCAGGTATATAATTTTTGCCGGTTTATTGAGAGTGCTGGTGGAAACAGAGTATGTTGTATTTCCAAATTGATTCACTCCCTGTGATGTGGGCGAAAAGATCATCCCTAATTGCCCCCTGAGGAGGTGGGGGTGAGCTGCCCTCTTGAACCGCTGCAATTTATCTGCATAGGGAGACCCACAATGCCCTCAGGGAGGGAATTCCAGGATTCTGACCCAGCAACACTGAAGGAACGGCGATATGTTTCCAAGCCGGGATGGTGAGTGGCTCGGAGGGGAACAAGCCGGGGGCTGGTGTTCCCGTGTATCTGCAGAGCCCTGACAGTGATGGAGCATGATCTCAGTGGGATCAAATCCCACTTTGGCAAATTGGAAAATCACCAAAATCAGCTCATCCCAGAGAAGCTGGTGGGGCCGGTAACTCAAGTAGGTAAATCAGATATAAATCCTGAAGAAGGGTCCTGACCCGAAACGTCAACTTTCCTGCTCCTCTGACACTGCCTGACCTGCTGCGTTCCTCCAGCTCCACACTGTGTTATCTCTGACTCCAGCATCGGCAGTTCTCGCTATCTAAGTAAACCAGCTACCCATTTTACAGATGTGCACAACTTGCATTTCTACAGCGCCCTGCCCCATCTCAGGATATTCTGCTGTGCGGTCAATGAAATACCTTTCTCGAGGTGGGGTCCCTGTTCTAATACAGGAAACGTGGCAGCCCCAGTGCACACAGCAAGATCCCACGCCCTGCGTTATGATTATGAACCCAGACACACTCCGTCCCTTCTGATGTTTGAGGGATAAGTTAATGAGGCAGGGGCCACCTGCTGTTCCCACGGGGTCGCCCTCCTGATCATCTCGGGGGGATAATCTCAGGCCCCGCTAGGACAAGGACGCGCGCACAGAGCCTGTCCTCAACCACCACCACCGCCTTTCAAATTTATCTCATTTCTCAAAGAAATCTCCACTTTGTCACCTTGACAACTCCCATTTACTCGCTGCTCTCGAGGTGAAGATGCCTTTAATGGATTGTGTTTGACCTGACAGGACAGATTAACCTTATCTGTCAGTGCGGTGTTCTCTCCCCACCCACCAGCTCCCCCCCCCCACCCCCCCCCTTATTTTACCCCACTCCCTCCCCTTTCCCCTTCGCCTGCCCCCACTCCTTCCCCTTTCCCCTTGGTCTCCTGCCTCCCCCTCGCCCCATGCCACTTGCTCCCTCCCCCACAGTCCATTGCTTCCCCATTTGTTCCTTTTGTGCTCTTCCCTTGCCTTCCCCCAACTCCCGCCACTCCCACTCCCCCAGTCAGGGGGCGGTGGGGTTGTGGGGGTGGCGGGGGGGGGAGGGTGGGTGTTGGGGGAAGGGGGCAGTGAGCTGTGAACACTGCTCACTGGGTGGATCGGGCAGAGGGACAGCGATGTAGCATTCCCTTGGCACTGGCCCCGGGACGATCGGGGCACATTGTGGTCATGAGCCTCCGGAATGGGACCCTGGTTTAGGAGGGCGAGGTACTGAGGCCAGGAGAAGCTGTATGGTGATCCCGGCCGAACCTGCCAGAAGGTTCTGCTGGAGGTTACCATGGTTTCTGGACCATGTGGGTCCGGTACATCATCAACACAACTTACCTTTCTTCTGTTTTTATAACCTTCTGTAGATAATTCGAAGCAAGATCATGATGGGAACTTTGATACACAGCATCACCCCGAAGCTCCTCATCGTGTTCCTGGTAAACTCTGTTTATTTTCACACTTTAAGCGGGAGAGGGGAGGGGGTTTGAGAGGGAGGGTGGCGTGTTTGTTTGATTTGGTGAGGCTGGGATTGCAGTCCCAGGTCAATGCTGTTCGCCAGCTTCAGATGCTGCGGGATGCTGCATGATGTCACCAGGAATAGATCTCTTGGGGCTGGGGTTCCATGGGGGGAGCTGAATGGCCACAGTCACCGTTTCAATAACTCCACAGAGACCGGTATCCCATCACCGAGTCACTGTTTATTTACACACGGAGAGCCCTTGTCACTGACCCAGCTCCCTCAGAGCCAGCTCTCAGAGTGAGCAGAACCTCTCACCCTCCTGTTTTTATCTGTCAGCCAGGGCTCCCTGTTTGGACCAGGATAACAGCCCCAATCAGGGAACTCATATTCTATAATGTTCCACCTGACTGACCTGGTTACAGTCCCTACACACACCTTCCTCTTGAGGAGCAAATGGCCACTTCATCCCCAGCACGGGGTGGGGGAAGGGTGGGGCAGCTCCCGGGGGGGAGTGGGGCAGTTGGAGAAGAAGGCTGTCAGGGAGAGTTTCAGAAAAGAAGGGTCAGGGGTCGAAAGCAGTTTCCTGTCCATCTGAGCAGAATGTTTGCAGAAGACCCTCCCTCGTCTGAACAGTCCCGCGAGGGGGATGGGGGGGCGCGCGAGTGTGTAGGGCCCCCGCGAGGGGGATGGGGGGTGTGGGCGTGTGTAGGGCCCCTGCGAGGGGGATGGGGGGAGGGTGTGGGCGAGTGTGTAGGGCCTCCGCGAGGGGGATTGGGGGAGGGCGAGGGCGGGTGTGTAGGGCCCCCGGGAGGGAGGGGGGGGGGGGGTGTGGGCGACTGTGTAGGGCCCCTGCGAGGGGGATGGGGGGGCATGTGAGTGTGTAGGGCCCACAAAGACCCACCTGAAACCAAATGCTTCCATGAGGATGGGGAGACCTCTTTGTGAATTGTAGCCCTATCTGTTCTAACAGTACACCCCCCACCCCCCGCCCCAATGGAGTGTTGTCGGTGGGAGGGAGACATATAGACGAGGAGGGGGCTGACAGTTGAAATGTGGCTGTTACCCTCCAGTCCATTAACTGGGCCCTGCCCTCTGGGCTAATCCCAGTTACACCGATAGCAAAGGGAGGACAATCTCATTCAGGTTTGACAAGGGCAGGCGGTGGTTAAAAGGAACAGAAACACTAGCACAGAGTAGATGGGCAGAATAGCCTGTTTGTGTGGTGGAAGTGGTGTGTAGTAACAGGGAGTATATTCTCTGGTAGACTGGCCAATCACTATCCTGCTGATGTTGTAATGGTCAGACATCTGTGAAAGTGATGATGTAGGTGAAAGACCAGAGTATTGAGAGCTTCACTGGAAAGTATCTCAGTTTGATCTTGTCTTAGTCTGACCTGGAGCAGGCCATTCAGTCCATTGAGCCTGTTCCTGCCCTTCAATGAGCTGGTGGCTGATCTGTGGCTTAACTCTGTATACCTGCCTTTGGCTCATATCCCTTAAATGTTTGTTAAGCAACAGGTGTTATCTGTCTTAGATTTAAAACTAACAACTGATCCAGCATCGACAGCCATTTGTGGAGAGAGATCCAAATCTTTGGTGTGTAGAAGTGCTTCCTAATATCTCTCCTGAACGGTTTGAACTTAGCTCCTAGTTCTAGAATCCCCAGCCAGTGGAAATACTTTATTTTTATCTACCTTGTCGTTCCCCTGTTAATATCTTGAAGTTTTCAATCAGATCACCCCTTAAGCTTCTAAATTCTAGAGAAAACAGGCCTCATTTGTATGTTCCATAACTTAACCCCTGAACTGCAGATATCATTCTCGTAAACCTACATTGTACTTGTTCCAAGGCCAATCCAACCTTCCTAAAGTGTGGCGCCAGATCTGCTGCAACTGGGGTCTAACCACGGTTCTGTATAACTACAGCATCACTTCTACATTCTTGTTCTCCAGTTGTCTAGATATAGAAAGGCCAGCATTCCATTAGCCGCCTTTCTGATTATTTTCATGGATCATCGTAGAATCCCTACAGTTTGGAAGCAGGCCATTCAACCCATCGAGTCACACTGACCCTCCAAAGAGCATCCCATCCAGACCCATACCTTCTCCTATCGCTGCATTTCCCTCCTGAGACAATATGGGCAGTTTAGCACGGCCAATCCACCCTAACCTGCACATCTTTGGACTGTGGGAGGGAACACACAGAGGCATCGGCCTAGTGGTATTGTCACTGGACCGTTAATCCAGAGATCCAGATAATGTTCCGGGGCAGATGGTTGAATTTGAATTCAATAAAATATCTGGGATTAAGAGATCTAAACATTGTCAATTGTCGGAAAAGCCCAGCTGGTTCACTAGTGTCCTTTAGGGAAGGAATCTGCCATCCTTACCTAGTCTGGCCTACATGTGACTCCAGACCCACAACAATGTGGTTGACTCTGAACTTCCCTCTGGGCAATTAGGGATGGACAATAAATGCTGCCTGGCCATCCTGTTAATGAATAAACACAGGGAAAATGTGCAAACTCCAGACAGACAGTTGCCCGAGGGTGGAATCGAACCCAGGTCCCTGGTGCTGTGAGGCAGCAGTGCTAACCGCTGAGCCTGTTTGTAACAATTTAAAGATGTGTGAAACTTAGGGGTTGTAGTATTACCCAGTGTGAGAGGATCTGTCTTCATATCAAACACCATGTAGCAAGAGAGAGAGAGAGAGAGACAGAGGGCAGCTGTGATGATGCCAAGCTGTCTGAGAGTGAACATGATGATAGTCGCGTTGTGGAGCTGGCACAAGGCGCTGGGACTGCTCTGGTCACTGGGAGAGGAGGGGAAGTGGT
>NC_063370.1:2635955-2646867 GCF_021869965.1 Rhincodon typus
GGTGAGGAGGTGGAGCGGTGGGGGTCCGAGACCTTGTCTGGAATTGGCGACAGGAGCACCCTGAACAACTTGACAGAATTTAACTCACCAGTTGGAAAAACTAGACTCGACATCGGCGAAAAGTGGGGATGGTGGAAATGTATCGCCCTTAACGATTTGAATAGTTTTAGTTATATATTTGAATAGAAGGAGTTGCTTAAATGAAAGCAAAACACTTTCAGATGCCAAAGACATGAAACAAAGGCAGAAATGGCTGGAGAAACTCAGTGGATCTGGCAGCATCTGTGGGGAGAGAAACAGAGTTAACGTCTCAGGTCCAAAATAATTCTTCTCAAACTGGAGACTCTGTACTTTCACTCTGTTCTTCTCTCTCTCTCTCTTTCTCTCTGCCAGACCGACACTGTCTGTCTGTTTTGCTGAGTGGCTTGCGATCCAACTGGTCACTATCTGAATCTTTTGCTGTTTTTTTGTTTATTTTTATCAGCCATTTCGATGGTGATCCTGCTGTCGATCTGTGTCCTCGTCCTGCTCGGGGGAGTCATCTACTTCATCGTCAAACTCACCAAGACCGACCCTGTTGTCTCCTACCAGCGAGCGCCTCATGGAGAGGACAAAGAGAATCTCATCAGCACCGTTCAGAATCTGTAAGATGCCGGTCGCTTGATCTGTGGAGCGTGTAGCAAAAAAAAAATAAGCACAGTTTTACAACTTTTACCCTTGAGTCTTGTCTCCAGCATTGCCACAGCAGGGAGAGAAAGAGAGTGTTCTCCGTATTTCATTCATAAACACTTCTCTGTCTCTATCCTAACCTTTCCTAGTTCAGTATGTATTGATGAAGGGTAGACTTTAACCTGGTATTCCTAGTAATGACCAGAGGATGAAAATTGGAACTGGCATATTGTCCCTGGGGATGGAGAGTGACCCTGGGGGTGGGGGAAGAGACTGGGGTGTCACTGGGGGTAGGGTAGTGTCACTGGTGAGGGTTGGGGGAGAGACTGGGGTGTCACAGGGGGGTAGGGTAGTGTCACTGGTGGGGGTTGGGGGAGAGACTGGGGTGTCACTTGGGGGTAGGGTAGTGTCGCTGGTGGGGGATGAAGAGTGACCCTGAGGGTTGGGGGAGAGGCTCGGGTGTCACTGGGGGTGGGGCAGTGTCGCTGGTGGGGGATGGAGAGTGACTCTGGGGGTGGGGGGTGTTGGGAGAGTGACCCTTGGGCTGGGAGAGTGTTTGCTGCACCTTATGTTGAGATCGCAACTGACCCAGTCCAATTGTTTGAGATTTGGGATCTGGCTTTCCTAATCCTCTCTTTGGATTTGTCCTTGGGTTTTCACGTTGATCGGAGTAAGCTGGGTGATTGGGAGGACTGGGTCTACATTGAAGGCTGTTGATGGGATCTGGTCCTCTCTGTGTGCTATCATTGTGAAGAATGTGGCCAATTTGATGTCCGTCAGTCCTAAAGCAAGTTAATTATAGACTCGGTCGATTGAAGCACGTTCCCAATTGTAGGATTTACCAGAACTAATTCCCAAGAAATCTCGGCTAAATAGGACACTGGGATCAAGTCAGATCCTTATCAGAAATACCAAGACTGATGTTTCTGTTCCATGTTTGAGGGTCACAGCTGATTTCCAGAGTTCACGCGCAATGAGTTTTTGTTCCGTTACTGAGTTGGTCGGATTCGACCTCTGATCCCTTTTGTTTCTTTGGCCCACTTCACGGGGAACTTGAAACCGCCTCCACACCCACGGCTTGTCGGAATCTGGGAGAAGTGGGGTTCGAATCTGCGCCTGTCAGTTTGTTTGTTCCTTCAGTTGGGGAGCATGGGCCGAGATAGAGATCAATTGCAGGAAGTATGGCTGAGTTGCTGATGAAGGTCAAATCAGTGCCAGGTTGGAGCTCACTTGCCCTACACCCAGAGAATGGTACAAGGCTCTGTTCAGAGCTGGGGTTCTCGGATTCCTTTGGGTCCGTGGTGTTTCTGTGCTTCCAGTGTCTGGATGGGAGCACTCTGGTCTGACCTTTAGCAAAACTCTACCTCCCACCCCTCCTTCACTCTCTCTACGCCATGCTCTCTGTCCCGTGAGGACTGTAATCTCCCCAAGCCCAGAAAGATTGGAGGTAGATCCTGAATGTTTCTCCCCTTGAGTCAAGTTAGACGTCAGGTCAAACATTGACCGTTTTTGTGACGTTAGCAATGCACTGGACGACCTAGGGTTTCCCACTGTCCGCATGTGACATTCTGTCCGACCTGAACTTCCCAAAGGAGAGGAAGCTGTGGGATTGTGAGTCAGCGTCACTCTTTCTGACACATTGTGCCTGTAGTTGTGTCTGTGCGACTGTTCCTTCCTTACAGTGACCACACGGAATCCTAAAGTGGTTCCTGTACCGTACAGAGCAGAAGGTTTAAACCGCACAAGGTGACAGCAATCTCTTCCTGCTTTGAGGAATATTGGCTCCAGTGTTGCATCTTCCCTAACTGCCCTCTGCCTCTTGCGCCCCTCTGCCTCTTACACCCCTCTGCCTGTTGCCCAGTCACACTCTCACTCACTTCCAATTCCTAAGCACCACCCTCCAGCCCACACTAACCATTGATGCTGTCTTCCCAAATGTGTGTGACAGTTCCGATCAGTTATCCTCTGGATGGATTTGCACTCCTCTTTTGGTTTTTTAAAAAATAATAATATTCTTGAGGCTTTCTATTTAAAATCATGTGTGGAATCTTACAAACCAATTGTTAAACTGGATTTCAATTCTTTTCTGACTTTTAGTCATTTTAATAATTTCAAGTTTAACCAGAAAATTGTGAGAGAGAGCAGCAGTCAAAAATGTGTGGAATTCATAAATTGAAGTTTGTGTGTGTTTCTGTGATTTTTAACTAAACTCTAATATTTAGGCTTAATACTCAGGTGTTGGGAATCTCAGACTGGAGTCTGTCTTCTGTAATATGCAGTTTTACTTTTAATAAAATCTTTTTAGAAGTCTTACTGATTTTGACTTTGTTTCCAACAAGAAAATGTTGAGTTCTCCAGAGTGGACAGAATGAGTTTTTGACATCGAATTTTTGGAGATTATGAGCTCCCAGGTTTCAGTCCTCAAGAGATTAGTCTGGGGACAATCTACAATCTGCTTCTGCAGGGTTCCTGCGCTATAAACCATCTCATTCACAGCACGAGATTGATTCTGTAAGAGAGGTCCCATGTGGAGTTGGGATTTTGAGACTGCAGGTTCCATGACCAGATGCAGAACAAGTTCATGTCAGTATGAGACTGTGAAGAACTGAAGATAGATTCTTGATCAGTCAGGAAATCGAGGGTTACAATGACAAGATGGCGGCAGGGTAAGTTTTTTTTTTATTCATTCACGGGATGAGGGCGTCGCTGACCAGGCAGCATTTATTGCCCAGAGGGTATTAATAGTCAACCACATTGCTGTGGGTCTGGAGTCACATGTAGGCCAGACCAGGTAAGGATGGCAGTTTCCTTCCCTAAAGGGCATTAGCGAACCAGATGGGTTTTTCCTGACAATCGGCAATGGATTCTCAGTCATCATTAGATTCTTGATTCCAGATATTTTTTTGAATTCAAGTTCCACCATCTGCTGTGGTGGGATTCGAACCCAGATTCCCAGGACATTATCTGGGGTCTCTGGATTAACAATCCAGCGATAGTACCACTAGGCCATTGCCTCCTCTGTAAAGCCACTCCATTCGGAGCGCCACTCTGCTTGCCAGTTCTCTTTCCTTTTCCTTCCTTTTTCTCTTCATCTTCTCTCTCCTCTCTGCAGTAATTCTATCTCGCCATCCCCCTACCCTTTAAACTCCTATTGAAGGAGTTAGGTCACAACTAGGAACCATGTGGTGGGAGCTGGATGTGTGGGTTGTGTTCTGCAGCGATGGGAGAGCGGGGGCAGTGGGCGGCGAGAGCGGGGATGGTGAGGGGGGCAGCGGGTGGCGAGAGCAGGGCCGGTGAGGGGGCAGTGGCGGGTGAGAGCGGCCTCCTGGGTGTACTGGCCATTGGAGTGGCACCTGTACCAGGGTGGAGATGGGACTTGGGGTGTAAAGTTTTGGCGAAGATTTGTAGCTCGGGTTGGGGGTGAGGTTGATGACTTGCTGACCGATCTGGGCTTGTTCTCGTTCAGACGTTTGGTCACTGTGCTAGTTAACATCAGCAGTGGGTGAAGTGATGTTGTTCTACTCCCTGAACAGATCAGAGAGAGAAACACTAGACAAACTCTGGAAAGACAAGAACATTATAATCCCACCAGCAGACAAAGGGCACATGACCATCATTACAAACAAACAAGACTTGGTCAAGGAAGCACAGGCGTTGCTTGCAGATACAACCACTTGCCAACAGGTGCTGATAGACCCAACACCACAGCTCAGTGATAGGATCACCCAGACACTGAAGATAATGAATGCAGGGCAGATAACCAGAAGGCACAAACACCCTCCACTTCTATGGACTTCCTACAGTACATAAACCAGACATTCTCCTCAGACCCACTGTCTCCCAGTCAGGCGCACCGTCACACAAACTGGCCAAGGACCTACAACAGAGATTGAAACGCCTAGTAGACGGATCATCTCGTTCTATCCATTCAACCCAAGATTTCCTCGATACCCTCAAGAACAGAAAAATCAGCGACGACGAGATTATGGAATCCTTTGACGTCACAGCATTATTCACATCAATCGACATCCCACTAGCCAAAGAAACAGTGGCCACATTACTAGAGGAAGCAGCAACGCAGACCAGCAGCTCTATCAACAAGGACAACATATTCAAACTACTAGACCTCTGCCTCACCACACACTTTGTCTTTAATGGTCAGATATACAAACATTTAAATGGACACCAATGGGGTCACCCATCTCAGGACTCATCGCAGAAGCAGTTATGCACAGACTAGAACACACCACCCTCCCCCACATTCAACCTAAACTGTGGATCCGATACGTAGATGACACATTTGTCATCATTAAAAGCAACAAATTAGAAGAGACCCACCACCTCATCAACAGCATATTCACAGGGATTAAATTCACAAGGGAGGAAGAAACCAACAATCAGCTTCTGTTTCTGGTTGTTATAATAGAGCAATTGACAAACGGGGAGTTCCAATCCTCAGTTTACAGAAAAGCACCCCATACGGATCAAATCCTCACCTTCCACAGCAACTACCCCAACACCCACAAACAAAGCTGCATTAGGGCACTATTTAAACAGGCCAGGGGACACTGCAACACTCTGGAACAGCGCAGGAAAGAGGAAGAGCACTTAACAAAATCCTCACTATCAATAGATATCTCCGCAATTTCATCCACAAATATCTACAAAACAGACAACAACAGGAGGGCACAGTATGCCCTAACATAGTGGCCACACTGCCCTACATCAGGAACATATTGGAACTGACAACAAGGTTCCTAAGCCCACTAGGAATCATGGTGGCCCACAAGCCCACAGCCACTCTATGCAAATACTCACAAGGATTAAAGACCCCATTCCCACAACATGCAGAACCAACGTAGTTTACAAAATACCATGCAGCGACTGCTACAAACATTATATTGGACAGACAGGAAAGAAACTCACCATCAGAATACACGAACATCAGCTAGCTGCAAAACGGCACGACGAACTCTCCTTACTATCAGTACACTCAGACAATAAAGGCCGTCAGTTTAACTGGGACAACGTAACTCTGACCCCCTTCCAAACCCTGACCCCCCCCCATCAAAAAATAAAGAACCTTTCAACACCTGATGCAAGGTTAATTGCTGTGAAATGTGAAATCTTGCGTTGGCACAAAGTGGGAAACAGAAAAGGAACTAACCAATGGACAAAAACAGGAATTGCTGGAAAAGCTCAGCAGGTCTGGCAGCGTCTGTGAAGGAAAAAGCAGAGTTAACGTTTCAGGTGCGGTGACCCTTCCTCAGGAGTTCTGCAACTTTGTTTTTGCTGATTTACAGCATCTGCAGTTCTTTCGGTTTTTACTAAGGAACTAACCAATGCTTGAAATCAGAAATGAAAAGCACAGTTCTAGAATCGTAGAGATGTACAGCACGGAAACAGACCCTTCGGCCCAACCCGTTCATGCCGACCAGATATCCTAAACTAATCTAGTCCCATTTGCCAGCATTTGGCCCGTATCCTTCTAAACCCTTTCTATTCATGTACCCACCCAGATGCCTTTTAAATGTTGTAATTGTACCAGCCTCCACCACTTCCTCTGGCAGCTCATTCCAAACACGCACCACCCTCTGTGTGAAAAAAGTTGCCCCTTTTAAATCTTTCACCTTGAACCTATGTCCCTCTAATTTTGGCCCTCCCCACACTGGGGAAAAGACCTTGACTATTCAACCTATCCTTGCCCCTCATGATTTTATAAACCAGTATAAGGTCACCCCCTCAGCCTCTGATGATCCAGGGAAAATAACCCCAGTCTATTCAGCCTCTTCCCTGTAGCTCAAACCCTCCAACCCTGGCAACATCCTTGTAGATATTTTCTGCAATACTTTCAAGTTTAACAACGTCTTTCCTTTGGCAGGGAGATCAGGATTGCACGCAGTATTCCAAAAGTGGCCTAACCAATTCCTTTATTCAAAGCACTGACCAATAAAGGCAAGCGTACCAAACGCCTTCATCACTATCCTGTCTACCTGCAACTCCACTTTCAAGGAACTATGAGCCTGCATTCTAAGGTCTGGGTTCCAAAGATCTCTCTTGTGGATGATACACTACTCCTTGCTCCTTTGAGGAGCCATGGGTTCTTGAGGTGTTTCTCAGCCTGGGTTTTGGTCTGTGTCTGGGATTTAAACAAAATGAGAACCTGCAGAGCTCTTCCTTGCCACTGGAGGCCACTGTCGCTAAAGAAATGTACACATTGGGAAGGGATTTACCTGGAATACCACCAATGATCAGACATGGGAAATGGTGGAGAATCTCAGTGGGTCTGGCAGAACCCGTGGAGAGAGCAATATAGAGTTACTGTTTTGTGTCCGGTGTGACTTCTTTGGAACTGAGGAACGTGAGAGATAGGGGGTAGGCCATTCAGCCCCTCCTGAAATCCCTATCAGTCAAAAAAACCTTGGCTGATCTTTCCCAGGTACCAATTTCTCTTTCACACCAGCTCCTTAGCCCTCCCTACTCCCTACTCCTTACTCCCTACTATTTCAACAATCTCCTTCCTCAGTGATCAAGTCTCCCCAACTCTCTGCGGTCGAGAATTTCAGACCTTCACAGACCCTCAGAGAAAAGAAATGGCTTCATGTTCTGTAACTATCTCCCCTCTCCCCCTGTCTGCGATTCCCCTCTCTAGTGGAAACATCTTCTCAATATCTTCCCTGTCAAGGCCCCTCAGAATGTTTCAATAAGATCACCCCCTCATTCTACCAAACCCTGATGAATAAACAGTAATAAACAGAAAGAGCTGCAGATGTGGAGATGCCGGTGCTGGAACTGGGGGGGTTGTACAAAGTCTGAAGTCACACCATGTCCAGGTTATAGCCCACCAGGATTTATTTGAAATCACAAGCTTTCGGAGCACCGCTGTTGGGCTGTGAATGGGAAACAAAAACAGAAGTTGCTGGAAAAGCTCGGCAGGTCTGGCAGCATGCGCGGAAAGAAACCAGACTTTAATGTTTCGGGTTGAGTGACTCTCAGAACTGATGTGTAAAGCCCTAATTTTTCCAGTTGTTCTCGATAAGTTAATCCCTTAGTCCCAGGAATCAGCCTATTGCATCTCTTTTGAAGTGTCCCCAGTGACATTATATTCTTTCTTAAATTCAGAGACTCAGTTACCACAGGAGTGACCTCACAAATACGCTGTCTCTTATGCAATTGCCAGTGTTTGATTTTCCCATGTCTCGTAGATCTATGACCTAAAGAAAATTCTCTTTGATTTTGTTTCTGAACACAGCTTTTTAAAATACCTTCCTTTCACTTATTTCCAGCCCCCTCCTGCCTTGTTCCCAGCACTGCGCCTAGAGAGTTAACTTCCTGGGGTATTTGCTAACCTTTTCCCAATGTGGTGCAGGGTAAAGAGAACAGGGGCTTTTTATACAGACCCCTGTTCTGTCTCTTTGACGCCTCAAAGATCATTCTGTCTGCATTACTGACCATCGCTTTGTACAGACCAGCCACAGCACAGGAAGATTCCCTGGACGCTTCATGGAAAGACCAACCAGGATTTTATTGCCTGTCCCTAATTGCCCTTGGGCTCAGGGTTTTTCCTCTGCTCTATCACAGCTCAGTTTGGAGTCAACCTCCCACGACTGTAAGTGTGGAGCCACAACCGAAGGGAACAAAAACCCAGTAAAACTGGGACGTGAGACATACTGGTCCTGTAGATAATTTCATTTACTGGTTCCGAGATGTTATTACGCCCCTCTGGAGCAGGTGGTAATTGAATCTGGGCCTCCAAGCCCAAGGGTAGGGACATTACAACTTTGCCACAAGAGGACCCTTGGGTATGCTTTTTTTTTTTAACCTATTTTTCTAATCATTCTGTTCCAAGATGTTCCAACACCCTACTGGAGCAGGTGGGATTTGAACCTGGGCCTCCTGTTTCAGAGATAGGGGCACTACCACTGTACCACAATTGCCTTATCTTCTTTTTTAACCTATCTTTCCAACCAGCCTGTTCAGAGATGTTACCACACACCTCTGCAGCAGGTGGGACTTGAACCCAGGCCTCCTGTCTCAGAGGTGGGGGCACTGCCACTGCACCATAAGAGCCAGCTGATTTGCTTTGTCCATTTCAAGATGGGGCTCCAGGCCGACCAGACTGTTCATTGCAAAGGAATATTGATCTTTCTGACTGTTTTATCTCCTTCTGTGTTGTAGGCCACACAGGTTAAGGATTGACAGTATTCCTTCCCCTAAAGGGCATCAGTGAGGTTTTACAACAAGCGATGGCTGCTTCTGTGTTGCTTTTATTGAGAACAGCTTTATTAATTGAATATAACTTGACCTGTTTCTGGTTGTGTTTTCTGAGGCAGCTTTCCATTTAGCACAGTGCCATTGACTTTTTTTTGGTTTCTTTATTCATTCACGGGATCAGGGTGTCGCTGGCTAGGGCAGCATTTACTGCCCCATCCCTAATTGCCCAGAGCGCAGTTAAGAGTCAACCACATTGCTGTGGGCCTGGAGTGACATGTAGGCCAGACTAGGTAAGGATGGCGGGACAACAAGGTGCAGGGCTGGATGAACACAGCAGGCCAAGCAGCATCATAGGAGCAGAAAGGCTGACGTTTTGGGCCTAGACCCTTCATCAGAAAAGGTAGTTTCCTTCCCTAAAGGACATTAGTGAACCAGATGGGTTTTTTCCTGACAATTGATTGATGGTCACCATTAGACCCTTAATTCCAGATATTTGATTGAATTCAAATTCCATCATCTGCTGGGCGGGATTTGAACCCAGGTCCCCAGGAACTTTAGCTGGGTCTCTGGATTAACAATCCAGCGATAGTACCACTAGGCCATCTCTTTAATATAAACCTGCCATAGCGTGTTCCTGGGGCTGATCGATGAGCTTCTGATAGGGTGATGGGGTCACGGAGTGTGACTACCTGAAGGCAAAAAGACCAAATTCACTCCTGAACAACATTCTGGAGGACGGGGAGGCTGCAGCAGTTCAAGGAGGCAGCTCACCCCCACCTTCTCAAAGGGCAACTAGGAACAGGCAATAAACGCTGGGCCCAGCCAGAGACACCCATGTCCCACAAGTGAACAAAATAAAACGCTGCTGTGCTGATGACGATCTCCACAAGGTGGATCAATGAGTAACAGGCTCTGCTGTGAAGCCCACTGCAGTTGACCATCCTGCCAACAATGGCTCAGCTCGTACACGCTGAGCAGGCCCTGGGGAAGCCCAAACCGGGTGCTCAATGGGTCCGATTTTAAACCTGATTCGCTTTCTCGGGTTTCAAATGGGGCCTAAAAACAGACAGTGCTGGAGGAACTCAGCAGGTCTGTCAGCATCTGTGCAGAGTTATAGAGTCGTAGAGTCAGAATAATACAGTGTGGAAACAGGCCCTTCGGCCCAAACTGGTCCATGCTGACCATGGTGCCCACTCAGCGAGTTCCAATTGCTCGCATTTGGTCCACATCCCTCTCAACCCTTTCCATCCATGAAGCGATCCAAATGGTTTTTAAATGTTGCTATTGAACCTGCCTCAACCACTTTGTCTGGCAGCTCATTCCATATACACACCGCTGTCTGTGTGAAGAAGTTGCCCCTCAGGTCCTCCTTAAATCTTTCCCCTCTCACCTTAAACCTATGCCCTCTGGTTTTCAATTCCTCATCCCTGGGAAAAAGACTGTATGCATTCATCCTATCTATGCCCCTCATGATTTTATACAACTCAATAAAATCGCCCCTCATTCTCCTCTGTTCCAAAGTTAAAATACCTATCCTGGCCAACCTTTCCCTATAATTCAGGCCTACTAGTTCTCGTAACATCCTCGTAAATCTTCTTTGCACACTTTCCAGTTTAACTATGTCTTTCCTATAACAGGGTGACCAAAACTGTACACAATATTCCAAGTGCGGCCTCACCTATGACTTATACAACTGTAACATAACTGAGAGAAAGTTAACAGCTCTCTCTCAGAATTGATTCTGAAATAAGGTCACTGGATTCAAAACGTTAACTCTGTTTTCTGTCAGATCCTGCCAGACCTGCTGCGTTTCTCCAGCACTGTCTGTTTTTGTTTCAAATTCCAGCATCCACAGTTCTTTATTTTATTTATTTGGTCTATCGACAGTGGAAACAACTAGAGAGAGCATGGAAAAAAGCCTTTAGCACTGACCCTCCGACAGTGCGGTGCTCCCTCAGCGCTGACCCTCCGACAGTGCGGCACTCCCTCAGCGCTGACCCTCCGACAGTGCGGCTCTCCCTCAGCGCTG
>NC_063370.1:2646877-2647347 GCF_021869965.1 Rhincodon typus
GGCTCTCCCTCAGCGCTGACCCTCCGACAGTGCGGCTCTCCCTCAGCTCTGACCCTCCGACAGTGCGGCTCTCCCTCAGCACTGACCCTCCGACAGTGCGGCTCTCCCTCAGCTCTGACCCTCCGACAGTGCGGCACTCCCTCAGTACTGCAGTGGGAGTTGGATAAAGTTCATGAGCCTCTGTGTGCTCGGTAACCAGTGACTGACAGAGTCACAGCTCTGAGCCTGGTTGGAGTTTGTGATGTTAGCTGTTCGATACAAAGGCTGTTCTGGATCGGGAGCAGATAATGGAGGCTGACTCAACTTGTGACCCCAGACTTTCCGGAGGAGATTGGAGTAAAGTGAAATGGAGGGGAGAGCTGAGTGCTATTTGTGTTGTTGGGCCTGGGGTTCTGTGTGACATTGTTGGGGTGAGAGCCACCTTTTACAGGGCCGCTGTCTGTGACCATTCACTGACTGCTCTGTTGCGT
>NC_063370.1:2647357-2650918 GCF_021869965.1 Rhincodon typus
TTTACAGGGCCGCTGTCTGTGACCATTCACTGACTGCTCTGTTGCGTCGTCTAGAAAAAACGTGAGGGTAGCAGCCCCTTTGGGGGGGGGGGGGGGGGGGGAAGTGGTAGGAGAGGGGCTCATGCTCTTGTAGCTCATTATCATGACTAACAATATGTAACTGTGGTGGTTGTTCGCTGTTAAATAAACTCTCCAGATTGTCTCCTAATGGCTGTAAGAAGGTGGTTTACGAGATTTCAGTTGGAGATGACGGTGTTTAACTCTTTCCAGTCGTGTTGCTCAATCATATTCAAGATCCCGCTCACCCTCCTCAACCTGGGTCTGATGGACTATCACCCTCGGGAGGTGTTCACTCGCCCTTCACCCCCCCGAACGTAGATGGCACATGCAGTCACTCACTCCCTCCTAGGTCAAGGTGTTGTCTTGGACCCTCACTCAAGGGATTTGAAACCTCAATCCCTCTGATGCTGTACTGATCTCCCTGGCGTCCTGGCTAATGTTTATTCCCAAAACAAAACCTTTTGGATTCCTCATTGCAGGTTAATGAGATCTGTGTAAATCATAATGATGTAGCTGAAAACATAATTCTAATGTTATAGAGTCGTACAGCATGGAAACAGACCCTTTGGCCCAACACGTCCATGCCGACCAGCTTTACTAAACTAATCTAGCCCCATTTGCCTGTGTTTAATCCATATCCCTCTAAACCTTTCCCATCCATATATCCATCCAGATGCCTTTTAAATGTTGTAATTGTACCAGTCTCCACCACTTCCTCTGGCAGCTCATTCCATACACGCACCACCCTCTGTGTGAAAACGTTGCCCCTCAGCTCCCTTTTAAATCTTTCCTCTCTCACCTTAAACCTGTGCCCCTCCAGTTTTAGATTCCCCTGTCCTAGATAAAGACATTATCTATGTCCCTCATGATTTTATAAACCTCTATAAGGTCACACCTCAATCTCCGATGCTCCAGGGAAAATAGCCCCTGCCTATTCAGCCCCTCAAAACCTTCCATACCCAGTAACATCCTGGTAAGACTTTTGTGCACCCTCTCTAGTTTAATAACATTTTTCCTATAGCAGAGCGACCAGAGCTGCACACAGTCTTCCAAATATCAGTGAGAGAGAGAGAGAGAATACCAATGTGGAAGGAACATGCATAGAAAGAGGTCTCAGACACTACACTAGAGAGTTGGTTTGAATGTTTGACTACAGTATGTATAGGTAATGTACATAATGTGGATAAGGTAGTGTGCCTCATGGTGGCAATGGAGTATGCATTCTCCTGACACTTGAGCCTGGGTCTCGTCCATGCTGAATGCTTCGTTTTTTATTCCTACTTTCTCGTTTCTTTTTCATTTTTTTAGTCCCTTTTAGTTTTTTAGTTTTAGCTCCTGGACAGTGCTCAGTCTTAGAGGTAGCGGTGGAGCGTCTGCTGGCCCATGGTTTAAGAACGTACAGTAATGTTTAGCTTTGAACTTTATTTCTTTATTTTTCTACTATGTACTAGGAAGAACGGTAGTGATGAGCTTTTTAACTTACTTCTTTATTTTTCTATTTTTGTATCTAAGATTTTATACCTTTGTACCTGAGATGGTGCCGGGAATGGAGACATTGTACACTTTTTACTGTACTGCTGTGCGCCTGTGCTTTGAGAACACGTGACAATAAAACCTACATCTAAATCACAAATCTAAGGTATCAATGAAGGAGTGTCGCAGTACATAAGGAGTTGAAGAGCCTTACTTGGAGATAAGGAGGAATTAGCCTCAGGGACAGTGCAGATATCCATAGCCTGAGATACTCCAGATCAGTACCTCAATGTGCAGGGGGCTCACCACAGGATTAAGCATCAAAGTAATAAACAGCCCCATAGGAATCAGAGATATTTTCCCTTAAATTAGGGCAAAATACTGCAGCTGCAGGAAATCTGAAACAAGAACAGAGCTAGAAAAACTCAGCAGGTCTGGCAGCTTCTGTGGAGAGAGAGAGAGAGAGACAGAGTGAATGTTTCAGGTCCAGTGACCCAGTGTCTGTTCGTGCAGTCAAACTCTCTCTCTCTGTAGTTTTGCCATCAACTCGCTCGCTTTCTCTCCCCTTCCCACCAACCTTTGCAGATGTGCCTTCTACTTTCTCCGTCCTATTTCCTGCCATTTCCTCTCTCGGACCATTCCACCCACTCCCTGCTGCGTCAAGTGACGTTTGAGATGGAAAAACACAGTCATGGGTGAAATGTTGAACTTTGCAAAGTTGCGAGTTGTTGGCAGCTGGAGTCAACTGTGAGATCGAGGAGGCTTTGAGTCCTGAGCACTGACGTCACATCATGCAGCTGGAGAACAACATTTTGGGGTTGATGGAGTGAGAGACTAGGGGGTGGGGGCAGAATGTAACAATTAATTTAGCCTCTCTCTCTCTCTCTGTCTCCCTCTCTGTTTGTCTCCCTCCCTCTGTCTCCCTCTCTCTGTCTCTCTCTCCTTCTGTCTCTCTCCCTCTCTCTGTCTGTCTCTCTCCCTCTCTTTGTCTGTCTCTCTCTCTCTCTCCCTGTCTCTCTCTGTCTGTCTCCCTCTCTGTTGGTCTACCTCGCTCTGTCTCCCTCTCTCTGTCTCTCTCTCCTTCCGTCTCTCTCCCTCTCTTTGTCTGTCTCTCTCTCGCTCTCTCACCCTCTCTCTGTCTGTCTCTCTCTCCCTCTCTCTGTCTCTCCCTCTGTCTGTCTGTCTTTCTCTCTCTCTTCCTCTCTTAGTCTGTCTCTGACTCCCTCTCTCTCTCTCTCTCTCTCTCTGTCTCTCTGTCTCTCTGTCTCTCTCTCTCTCTCTCTCTCTCTCTCTCTCTCCTTGTTAAATGAAAGACATTCTCGGAGTATGACTTCTGAAGATTTGAGCCAAAGGAAAAGTTCCCACAGTCTGACTGAGTAATCTGCACATCTCCAGTTTCATACTGTGACTAAAAAAGGACAATTTGAAACATTGGATTTTACTCTATAAGGCAGGCTTTGACCTAAAATATAAAATTATTTCAACCTGATGATGATTTAATGCGACCATTTTCTCATGGAGGCCAGACACTTTGCATTTTTAGTGACACACTGGGAGGTATTCTAATTATTGTTTGATCAATGTCCTGAGTTCTGATTATTTATAGCAAGTTAAATTCAGGAAGTTCAGAAATATAACAGTATGGTCAGTTAATATACACACTAGAGGGCTGAACACGCTCTACTCTCCTCTGGAATGGGATGTGGGTGTTACTGAGGGGTCAGCACTTAATGCCCAGGTGAGCACCTTCTAGAATCATTATTATCCTTTCAGGACAGGGACAATGCTGTTAAGGAGGGAGTTCAAGGACCTTTGATCCTGTGACAAGGCTGCTTTGTCCTGGATGGTGTCGAGCTTCTTGAGTGTTGTTGGAGCTGCCCCCATCCAGGGCAAGTGGGGAGTATTCCATCCCACTCCTGACTTGTGCCTTGTAGATGGTGGGACAGGCTTTGGGGAGTCAGGAGGGGAGTTACTCGCTGCAGGATTCCCAGCCTCTGACCTGCTCTTGTAGCCGCTGTGTTTATGTGG
>NC_063370.1:2651318-2661475 GCF_021869965.1 Rhincodon typus
CACTGACCAGCCATAGCAACCACTGACCAGCCGTAGCAACCACTGACCATCCTTAGTAACCACTGACCAACCTTAGCAAAGTGGTATTTTTCCAGATGACCATTCCTGGCATCTTGTACGTGTCACCTGTGCCAGTGTGTGTGTGGCACTGGGTAAGGGTTGTTTGTCCAATAAGTGGCCGCTTCCCCTGCGACCATGCCTCCTGAGGAGCTCCGGACAAAGTAGGAGAGGCTATATAGATGCAGGTTGTTGTTGCTGTTGGGGAGAAACTGAGAACCAACTGGAGAAACGGAGCGAGTCGGGAAAAGACCAGGGAATGCGCGGCATTGGCTCAGATGCCAGTCGGCTGACGTGGGCTAACAGGAAAAAAAAGCCGTACTGTATCATCCTGGAGAATAACTTTTTGTTTGAGGAACGGACTGGGTGAGAGCTGGGGGGAAGAGTGTGAGATAACACGGTGTAGAGCTGGTTGAACACAGCAGGCCAAGCAGCATCAGAGGAGCAGGAAAGGCTGACGCTTCGGGCCTAGACCCTTCTTCAGAAAAGAGTGTGTGGTTTGTTTCATTTCCCAGATAAACAGGGGTGGTCTGTGCCTTGGTGAGACTTCAGAGGGTTCACTGTCGGAGCACCGTTTGGGTATTAGGAACTGGAGGGGTGGGGGGTGTTATGTCCAGATATTTTGTCATCTCCATCTGGACATTGGCCGTGTTTGGGCACGGGGTTATCAGTGGCATTACCCCACTTCGCTACTGAACGGCCACAATCGGGTTCAATTCTTTCACAGTCTGTGAGGAATTTAAGGCTGAGAACTAGATACAAGGCCCAGAATTTAATATCATCGTCTTCCCTTCGATAAAATACACTAAAATCATTCAATCTTCAAATTAGAATTAGGTTTGTTGTCACATGTACTCAAGTACAAAACACAGACCGCTCAGTGGGGGACATTCTGAGTCAGAGGTTTGGGGTCCTTAAATCCCACCCCCAGTGACTTGAGACCCAACACTTGGAGTTATGTTCCCAAGGCTGAGGGAGTGCTGCAGTGCCTGGGGAGCCGGGGTGGGGGTGGGGGGGGGGGCGGCGCGGGGTGCGCTGTCAGTGGGATCTTGCTGTGCTGAATTCGGCTGGTGTACTCCCCTCACGTGGGCAGTGACTGCGCCATAAGACCATAAGACATAGGAGCAGAAATTAGGCCATTCGGCTCATCGAATCCAGACTTTGAGAGAGGGGTCCATTATCGGTGTTTGTGACCATGAGGAAGCTGGGCAGAGTAGAGAGAGAGAAGCTGCTGCTTCCGTGTTTAGTGGAAGGGAGAAGGCTCCAATTTAAAGCCATTGGGTGGCACGGTGACTCAGTGGTTAGCACTGCTGCCTCACAGCACCGGGGACCCTGGGTTTGATTCCACCCTCAGGTGGCGTCTGTGTGGAGTTTGCACATTCTCCCCGTGTCTGTGTCGGTTTCCTCCGGGTGCTCCGGTTTCCTCCCACAGTCCAAAGATGTGCAGGTTAAGGTGGATTGGCCGTGGGAAATGCAGGGTTACAGGGACAGGGTAGGGAAGTGGGTTGGGGTGGGATGCTCATTGGAGCGTCAGTGTGGACTTGATGGGCTGAATGGCCTGCTTCCACACTGTAGGGATTCTATGCAAAGGAGCAATTGTGATGGGGGTGGGGGGGGGCCGGAATAAAAAATCCTTGTGGGTTGGGGATGTGTCGCCTGAGAGTACAAGGGCTCAGGGACCACGATCAAACAAGAGAGGGTTATCCAGCGACACGATGGCCCGAATGGCCTCGATCCGGTCTGATTCGGTGGAGAGTTTGGGTAAAAATTTGCTCACAGGATGTGTTGTCGCTCCAGCATTTATTGAACAGAAAGTGGTTACATATCAGCCATATTGCAGTCACATGTAGGCCAGACCAGGTAAGGGTGGCAGATTTCACTCCCTAAAGGGCATTAGTGAAGGAAGGGGGGTTTTAGTGAGAGTGGGGACCCAGATCGTTATTCCATTTTAATTTCGTTGTTTGGGACATTGGGATTTGAACCGATGCCCCCAGAACAGCAACCTTGCTCACCCGGTGATATTACCACCTCCCTTTAATTGTAGCTGGTGGTAAAAGTCCATTTGGAAACACAAATCCTTTCATCACTGCGCACTACAGTCACATAGCCCCACTCACTCGTTAGAGAGAGAAAACGGCTTAGTACGGCAACTGCTCTCCCCAGGACTGTGTGAAACTACAGAGAGTTGTGAACACAGCCCAGTCCATCACACAAACCAACCCCCCATCCATTCACTCCATCTATATATCCCACTGCCTCAGGAAAGCAACCAACATCATCAAAGATCCCTCCTCCACCCCGGTTATAATCTCTTCCACCCCCTGCCATCAGGCAGAGGATACAGAAGATACAGAAGCTTAAACACACGCACGAACAGATTCAAGAACAGTTTCTGTTATCAGGTTTCTGAATGGGCCTCTCAAATCTCCAATCTAATGTAGATCTTGCTCTCTGTGCACCTTCTCTGCAGCTATAACATTGTATTCCTCGCTCTGTTCGACTCCCCCAATGCACTTTGTATGGTATGGTCTGCCCGTACTGCACGCAAAACAAAACTTTTCACTGTACCTAAGTACATGTGACAATAATAAATCAAATTGAGGGTCATCAGCATGAGATAACAGGAGCAGAATTAGGCCATTCAATTGTGGCTGATATGTTTCTCAACTCCATTCCCTTTATGCTCTAACGAATCAAGAACAAATTTTTCTTAAATACATTCAATGTGTTGCTCTCCAAAGTCATATCTTGGGATAGGAGAGAGGGTGAGAAGGGATCCCTTTCTAGTAACCTCTCCCAGTGCAAGGATTGAACCTAGACCCTTCATCTGATGAAGGGTCTAGGCCCGAAACGTCAGCCTTCCTGCTCCTCTGATGCTGCTTGGCCTGCTGTGTTCATCCAGCCCTGCACCTTGTTGTCTCGGATTCTCCGGCATCTGCAGTTCCTACTATCTCAGGGATTGAACCTGCCTAGTTGGATCACCCTGTATGACAAACAAACTGGTCATCCAATTGAGCTAACAGTCACCCTGCTATTGGAAGGATGTTATTGAACTGGAAAGGGTGCAAAAAATGATTTACAAGAATGTCGCTGAGACGAGGGTCTGAGCTACAGGGGGCTACAGCTAGGCTAGGGCTATTTTCCCTGGAGCGTCAGAGGCTGAGAGGTGACCTTATAGAGGTTTATAAAATCACGAGGGGCATGGACAGGGTGAATAGCCAAGGTCTTTCAGCCCCAGGGTAGGGGAGTCCAAAACTAGAGGGGCATAGGCTTAAGGTGAGATTTAAAAGGGACCTGAGGGGCAACATTTTCGCACAGAGGATGGTGCGTGTATGGAATGAGCTGCCAGAGGAAGTGGTGGAGGCTGGTACAATTACAGCATTTAAAAGAAATTTGGATAGGTTCGTGGATAGGAGGAGTTTAGAGGGATATAGGCCAAACGCAGGCAAATGGGACTAGTTCAGTTTAGGAACCTGATCGGCATGGATGGGCCGAAGAGCCTGATTCTGTGCAGTCTGACTCTATGACTTTCACACAATGAGGGGCTGATAGAGGCAAGAGTTCAATGGAATATGATCTTTGTGACTCCCACTTCCCCTCCCCCTCCCCATGCCGAGGTCTCAGGCTCCCTGGGGGATGAGAGTTAGCAGCTTTCTGTTAGACCGCCCTCTTCTCAGCTTCCCATTTGTTCCAAATTTATATATTACAGCTCAAAAAACACAAAGCAGAAACTCCTGGGAATGAACTTGAGATCTGTCAGAATCTTAAAGAACGTGTTAATTGCTGCAGGGCTGACCAATTGAACTTGGGGGCTAGTGCTGGAGAAATCTGTGTCCCTTCCCTCTAACATGACAATGTTATATTTAGGAAAACCGCTCACTCTTCTTCTAACAGTCTAGGCTATCCTTTCTAACGGGCAAACGAGATCTCCAGGAATGTAGTGACCAGTTAACCACCGCAATGTGTTACTCGTTTGCTGACCAGCGAGAGGATTTTGCAAGTTTTGAACAAACTCCAAACTTGCAGAGAAGTTCAATCAGGCCCTTTCCTGTTTCTGTTGATAATGGCGATGTATTAATAGGTCTGTTGTGCCTTGTGTCTGAGTTACTTTTCTGAAAGACGTGATATAAAACCGAATGAAATTATTGGGGTTGGTTAGTTTGGTTTGTTGTTTGCGTTAAGGTTTGAGGAGGTGTGTGTCTGAGATTTCCACCCTGTCTCGTTTCACTGGTACACATAAGCATCCGGTCACCAAGGTAAAACAGTAGGGCGATGGTATTACTGTTGGATTAGTAGCGTACAGACTTAGGTAAACATTCTGGGAATGTGAGTTTGAATCTGACCATGGACTATAGTGAGATGTAGGTCCAGTTAAAGGTGAGTTTGTATGAATGTCATAACAATCCATCTGATTCACTAATGCATTTTAGGGAAGGAAATCTGCAGTTTTTAATAGAACGTAGAACTGTACAGCAAAGTACAGGCCCTTCAGCCCACAATGTTGTGCCAACCTATTATCCTACTAATATCAATCTACCCTGCATACCCAACATTTTACTATCCTCCATGTGCCTATCCAAGAGTCGCTTAAAAGTCTGTAAAGTATCTGACTCCACTACCACTGCTGGCAGCGCATTCCACACACCCACCGCTCTCTGTGTGAAGAACATCTCTGACATTTCCCCTATACCTTCCTCCAATCTCCTTAAAATTATGCCCCCTCGTAATAGTCATTTCCGCCCTGGGAAAAAGTCTCTGACCTGCTCCTCTGATGCTGCTTGGCCTGCTGTGTTCATCCAGCTCTATACTTTGTTATCTCAGATTCTCCAGCATCTGCAGTTCCTACTATCTCTGAAACAATTTTAACCCCACTGCGAAGCCTCTTCTAAGGATGCCTACCTTGAAGAAGTTACCCTCCTCCCTCCGGAAATACCTCAGTGGATCTCTCTCCCACTGCAACTCTCTCATAATTTCTTTGGCCCTGAAACTGCTCGACCACGTCCTGAAGCAACCTCTCCACCTATCTTCTCCTCTATCCATCTTCTATCCGCCTCCCCCTGTCTCCCTATTTATTTCAGAACCCCCTTCCCCTCCCCCATTTCTGAAGAATGGTCCAGACTCGAAACGTCAGCTTTCCTGCTCCTCTGATGCTGCTTGGCTTGCTGTGTTCATCCAGCTCTACACCTTGTTATCTCAGATTCTCCAGTATCGGCAGATATGCCTCTCATCATCTTGTACACCTCTATCAAGTCACCTCTCATCCTTCTTTGCTCCAATGAAAAAAGCACCTAGCTCCCTCAACCTTTCCTCATAAGACCTGCCCTCCAGTCCAGGCAGCATCCTGGTAAATCTCCTCTGCACCGTCCCTAAAGCTTCCACATCTTTCCTGTAATGAGGTGACCAGAACTAAACACAATGGTTTTTCCCCCACTCTGGGGCACTTGTGACCCTTTCTTCGAGAACTCTGCGTCACCAATAACTGTTTTATTTCTGTAGCGCCTTTCACTCCGACAGAGCACTGCTGTGAGGTAGGGAAACATGGTGGACAATAAGATTTGGCGCAAACAGGGATGGCCCTGTCCCTGAGTCAGTCCCATCGATGGGGGGGCGGGGGGAGTGGTTTAGCCCTATAGGCAGGACATGAAGACTGATCTCTTGAGAATGGATTGAAGGTTACCCGTTTCAGATTTGCAAAGCTCATTGGATGCCAGTATGTGTTCCTGGTTACAAATTGTATGAAACATGACCACGAGTCAAGCAGTGACAACAGAGAGAACAGACAGTACCCAGTTACTGTCAGTTCAGAAACAACAACACTCCCATTAAGGACAGGGTTACAGAGTGAAACAGGCCATAATCTTACACGCAAGGGAGCTGAATTATTCCTGAGCCCAGTGCCATGTGAGGTATCATCTCTGTGTGTGAGCTTCAGGAACCTTGGACATTCAGCGTACAACTTAGCTCTCAATGATCAGGCAATCTTACTGACGTCACGGGGAACCCACAAGGTTTTTAACTTTATATAGCTCCTCTGCAATTGTGTGGCATTTCAAATTGTTTGACAGAAGTGTCAAATGCTGGCAAATGGGACTAGACTAATTTAGGATATCTGGACGGCATGGACGAGATGGACTGAAGGGTCTGTTTCCATGCTGTACATCTCTATGATTCTACACCACACGGGGTGTGGATGATAGATACACTTTAAAGAGCCTTTTTAAAGTGGGAGAGAGAGAGTGGGAAAGAACGTGTCGTGACAGAGAGGTTTAGGGAGGATATTCCAGGACTGAAGACCCACTGCAGCAGACTCAGCTGCTAATTGCAGAGTGATTAAAATCGGGAATTTGCAGAGGGCTGGAGAATTTGAGCTACATTTTCTTGAAAAATGATGGACACGAATTAGATTTATTTTCAAATCCTAATGCTGATGTATAAAACACTTAAATTTTGATGTGTGCTTTGGACCAACAACATCAATTCTGGGGGTTAACATTGACCAGAAACTGAACTGGACTCACCACATAAACACAGCGGCTACAGGAGCAGGTCAGAGGCTGGGAATCCTGCAGTGAGTAACTCCCCTCCTGACTCCCCAAGGCCTGTCAACCATCTCATAGAATCCCTACTGTGTGGAAACAGACCATTCAGCCCATCAAGCCCATGCTGACCTACTGAAGAGCATTCCACCCAGACCCACACCCTACCCTGTCCCTGTAACCCTGCATTCTCCATAGCTAACCCACACACCTCGGGCAACTTAGCATGGCCAATCCACCCTAACCTGGGCATCTTTGAACTGTGTGAGGAAACCGGAGCACCCGGAGGAAACCCACGCAGACACGGGGAGAACGTACAAACTCCACACAGACAGTCACCCGAGGATAGAATCGAACCCGGGTTCCTGGCGCTGTGAGGCAGCAGTGCTAACCACTGAGGCACCATGCCACCCCTTACAAGGTACCAGTCAGGAGTGTGATGGAATACTCCCCACTTGCCCTGGATGGGGGCAGCTCCAACAACACTCAAGAAGCTCAACACCATCCAGGACAAAGCAGCTCCCGCTTGATTGGCACCACATCCACAAACATCCCACTCCCTCCCCCACCGACGCTCAGTCGCAGCAGTGTGTACCATCTACAAGATGCTCTGCAGAAATTCACCAAAGATCCTCAGGCAGCACCTTCCAAACCCACGACCACTTCCATCTAGAAGGACAAAGGGCAGCAGATACATGGGAACACCACCCCCTGCAAGTTCCCCTCCGAGCCACTCACCATCCCGACTTGGGAATATATCGCCGTTCCTTCGCTGTTGCTGGGTCAGAATCCTGGAATTCCCTCCCTAAGGGACATTATGGGTCAACCCACAGCAGGGGGACTGCAGTGGTCCAAGGAGGCAGCTCACCCCCACCTTCTTAAGGGGCAACTAGGGATGGGCAATAAATGCTGGGCCCAGCCAGTGACCCCCACATCTTAAGGGCACAGAATAATAAAAAAAAGAGACTTTGGAGCCCACGGTAGTGAGCAGAATGATGGTAATTAGTCACAAGTTAAGAACTGAGTCAATCCCAGAGAGAGCTCCAGGTTAGTAGCTGTACAACACAGAGGCTACCATAGAAGGTTATTAATCATGATGACTGTTCCAAGGTCACTGCCTTTGCTGATCTATTGCTTTGCCAGGAGAGTCAAGAGGGGCCGAATGGAAGGTTGTATAAGTTGTTTACAGTAAACCAGCAGAGTGGAACAGAACCATTCACCAGTCCCTAGAAAAAGGAGATCCCTCCCTGGTGACAGGGGTACGATTCCAGGCCCCCTATTGTGGCGGGGGGGGGGGGGGGGGGTTTGCTTTTCATATTTGTGTCCTCATCTCACTCCCCCTCTTCATTGTTTAAACTGCCTTCCAGCACTGGGGTGGACAGGGTCAGAAGTCAGGCCAAACCAGGTTATAGTCCAACAGGTTTATTTAAGAAACAATTGTGATTTCAAATAAACCTGTTGGACTATAGCCTGGTGTGGCCTGACTTCTGATCTTAAGGAATGAGTGGCAGCGGGGGATGGGGCAAGACTGCTCACTCTAACCTCTCGCTACACTGGGATAATCGTGGGAGCTGAACATTTCGAGGGATCCTGGGGCCTGGCCAAGTTGTGCGTTAACAGTGACGTTTGTTTAACCCTCCCTGGGACACATCGTGAGGAAAACAAAATCCCATCCCCGTGCTCCAAAGGGCAGACATGTCCAACCATTTATTTCCTCTTCTGTCAAAATTAGGTTTGCGGATCTCACTGTAAAGATACTTCACAAGCTGCTCGATTGGGAAAATGTAAATTACCAACCCCTCCACCCACCCCAGTTGAAATTATTTTGACCCCTAAACCAAAATGCTAACTGAGGCACACCAAGATCTGGCCCCCTCCTGGAGGGTTAATCACACAACCCCATCGTGGATCACATCAGGAGGGTCAATGCCTCAGAATGGTTTGTTAACCCATTGAGAGGGTTATTACCTCCTTACAGGTTGAGTGGGTTGGGCCTGTAGTTGTTGGAACTTAGAATAATGAGAAGCGACCTTGCTGAAAGGTAGAGGATTCTCCGGGGAATTGGCAGGGCGGTGCGGACAGTTTGCTCCCCCTTCTGGGAGAATCTGGGACCCCGAGGGAGGAGAGGGCTCGCAGGTTTGAGACGGAATTTCCAGAGGGCATCATCCCAGGGTAAATAGTTACACAGTTAAGATGGGGAGGATAGATTGGCTGAGATAACACGGTGTAGAGCTGGATGAACACAGCAGGCCAAGCAGCATCAGAGGAGCAGGAAAGCTGACGTTTCGGGCCTAGGCCCTTCTTCAGAAAATTGGCTCTTGATTGTCAAGGGGATCAAAGGTTATGGGGAGAAAGTGGGAGAAACTCGTCAGCCATGATCTAATGGCAGAGCAGATACGATGGGCTGAATGGCCTATTTCTCCTCCTTTGTCTTATGACCATTATGTGAACTGATGTGAGCACAGTTCAAACTGTATGGTCACTCAGAACTGAATCAATTCTGCTGCGAAAGGTTTAGGATGAATGCAGCCCGTCAGGCCAGGTTTCCCCTTGAAGTTTGGAGTGAATATCTGAAGAGACGGTTGGGAGAAATATTGAACAATTCTGGCTCTGAAATGTTTACTCAGATTGCTTTGAATGCGAAAAGCCAGGGAAGGTTATCAGAGAGAAAGAGATAGCAGCCCATACTCACAGACACGATGAAACGTGAAACTTTAAAAAAAATAGCAGTTTAAAGGAAGAGAAAGAGAAAGACAGAGATGTTCAGGGAGTGGTTTCCTGGGAGAGGGTCCAGACAGCCGAAGGCATGGCCACAAACTGAGGACACCAGAGGGGAATTGAGGGGAGGCTGTGGCCTGTCACTGGTGATCCAGGACACGAGGTTATTAAGCTGGGGACTGGGTACGAATCCCACAAGAGCAGATACTGAAATTCGAATTCAATTTTTAAAAAATGATAAAGCTAGGTTCACTAATGCCTCAGAGGGAGGGAAGTCTGACCTGCAAGTGACTCCAGACCCACACCAACGCACTTGATTCTGAACTTTCCCCCTGGGCGATGAGGAAAACCGACGTCGCATGAACAAACATTTAAAAGGATTGGGAATGTGTTGAGATTTCAGAGCAACGTAGGGCTGGACTAAGCTGTGCAGGGAAGGCCAAGGGTGTTGGCTGTTGGTTTCCACACTCAGAATGGGAGGCACCTTTCAAAATGGGAAGATAAACGACCTGCCTCTTGTTTACAGTTGCATGGTGAAAACTAAATTCAGTCCATCCCCATGAGAGAGACTCACTCAGTGAGCAACCACCTGCAAAATGCAACCCCCTCTCCCCGATCAACCAGAACTACAATCCACTCCCTCAGTACCGACGCTCCGACAGTGCGGCACTCCCTCAGCACTGACCTTCTGACAGTGCGGCACTCCCTCAGCACTGACCTTCTGACAGTGCGGCACTCCCTGAGCACTGACCTTCTGACAGTGCGGCACTCCCTCAGCACTGATCCTCCGACAGTGTGGCACTCCCTCAGCACTGACCCTCCGACAGTGCCCGCTCCCTCAGCACT
>NC_063370.1:2661485-2666468 GCF_021869965.1 Rhincodon typus
TCAGTACTGACCCTCCGACAGTGCCCACTCCCTCAGCACTGACCCTCCGACACCCTACCACAGTGCTGAGTGACCATTTGGATATTGTGCTCTTCTCTCTGAAGTGGAACTTAAACCCAAGCGCACTGTCTCAGAGAGGGCTTCCTGTGCCAGTGAGGTAATGTGGCCAGGTTTTGGTGTTACAGTAGTTATGGGTAACGCAGCTCGATGTGAGAATGCAGTAGTGAAGGGGGAGACAGGTCACTGGATCCAGTAGTTCCTACAGAGGTGCAATGCAGAAATCTCAGAAGAGGAGCCTTTAAAGGTGAGTGAGAACGGTAAAACAGACAGTGTGTCTGGGAGGCAGTGCAGAGCTGATATTTCAGACACATACAGGATCCCCGCAGCAAGCTATCTGAATCTTGAGTCAGTCCTGATAATAAAACCATTGTCTGATCTCCATTGACCAGGCTAACGTCGTCTCCTAATGATGATATTAACACATTCTGTCAAAGGGGTCTTGAGATTCATTCGCTCTGCCCCTAGTTGATGTACCAGGAAATTAAGCTTTCCCTAAAAAACTCTGTGAGGCTAAAATTTCCTGCAGCTTCACAGCTCCACTGTCAGTAGCATCGCTTTCTCCTGCATGCCTAACCTACTCCACAGATAGGGAAGTCAGACTTGCATTTCTGTAGCGCCTTACACCACCTCAAGGATGTCGCAAAGTGATTTGCCACCAATGATGTGTTTTTGAAGGACAGTCGTGGCTGGAAATGCAGGAAACGTAGCAGCCAACCTGTGCACAGCGAGATCCCACAAGCTGCAATTCGGCAATGAATGGCTTTAGAAACATGGGAACACAGAAAATAGGAGCAGGAGGAGGCCATTCAGCCCATCGAGAGTGCTCTGCCATTCTGTATGATCGTGCTGATCTATCTCAGTACCATGCTGTCGCTGTCTCCCCAAACCCATTGACACCTTGAGAAATCGATTTCTTTCTTCAATGTACTCAGTGACTTGCTCTCTGTAGCTTTCTGTGGTAGAGAATTCCACAGGTTCACCAGCCTCTGAGTGAAAACATTTATTCTTACCTCAGTCTGAAATAGAGTCACAGAGTCAGACAGCACAGAAACAGGCCCTTCGGCCCAACTCATCCATGCTGACCAGGTTTCCTAAACTGAACCAGTCCCATTTGCCAGCATTTGGCCCATATCCCTCTGAACGCTTCCTATCCATGTACCCATCCAGGTGCCTTTTAAATATTGTAATTGTACCAGCCTCCACCACTTCCTCTGGCAGTTCATTCCATACACGCACCACCCTCTGCGTGAAGTTACCCCTTAGGTCCATTTTAAATCTTTCCCCTCTCACCTTAAACTATGCCCCTCTAGTTTTGGACTTCCCTAGCCTGGGGTAAAGACATTGTCTATTCACCCTATCCATGCCCATTATGATTTTATAAACCTCTACAAGGTTACCCCTCAGCCTCTGACGCTCCAGGGAAAACAGACCCAGCCTCTCCTTGTAACTCAGACCCTCCAGTCTCAGTAATATCCTTGTAAACCTTTTCTGCACCCTTTCCAGTTCAATAACATTCTTCCTAGAACAGGGTGACAAGAATTGGACACAGAAATGACCTGCCTTGTACCCTGAGACTGTGACCCCTTGGTCAGGACCCTCCCCACTGCCCCAATTCAGGGAGTGAACACTGTCCCTGCATCCAGTCTGTCCAGCCTCATCAGAGTTTTATACTTTTCAGTGACTGAGGGATAAATTGAGAGTCAATGATTAAAGGTGGCACAGTGGCTCAGCAGTTAGCACTGCTACCTCACAGCGCCAGGGACATGGGTTCATTTCCAGGTGCGTATGTGTGCGTATGTGTGTGTATGTGTGCGTATGTGTGTGTATGTGTGAGTTTGTGTGTGTATGTGTGTGTATGTGTATGTATGTGAAAGTCGGTGTCCATGTGTGTGTGTGCGCCTGATCTCAGTGTCACTGTGGTGTGAGCGTGACTGAGCTCAGTGTTACTCTGGTGTGTCTGTGTGTATGTGTGTGTCTGTGTGTGTACGTGTATGTGTGCGTGTGCGTGTGTGTCCATGCTAAATTTCCCCGTGGTGTCCAGAGATGTGCAGGTTAGGGTGGGTTAGCCATGGGAAATGCAGGGTTACAGGGGTGGGTCTGGGTGGGATGCTCTTTGGAGGGTCGGTGTGGACTTGATATGTCGAATGGCCTGCTTCCACACTGTAGGGAATTCTATGAAATATTAGTTAGGACACCAGGGAGAATTCGCTTGTCGACCCTCACAGACAGACTGTGGGACCCTTTACGTTCACCAGAGGGGGGTCTCACCTGAAAAGGAAAACAGCTCTACTGACGGCACAGCCCCACCTCTGGGCTACACTGAGAGGGTGAGATTGGGACCAAACTCCATGAATGCAAATAAATTTGAACCCCATGAGACCCCCAAACACACGCTGTTGGGGGAAGCCAGGCTCCAGGGTGTGGGGGCACAGCCCTGGCAAAGGGATGGCTATCGGGGGGAGGGATGGCATTTCAAGGCAATGGCAGACAATATGTCAAGGAGCCCTGGACAGGCAGGAAGAGAGAGTGTCAGATGCAGTGTTCTTGATGCATATCTCCGGCCGGTCATTCAGTTTAGGGAATCTCACAATGTTATGACAAACAGAGGATAAATCTCTCATAAAGAAACAGAGAGAGTAAGTGAGGGTGAGGGAGACGGATAAAATAGAAGGTGTTTGTTGAGAATTTCCTCTGGATTCCCATCTCTGATCCTGTCTTCCCAACATCCCGCTGCTGTGGTAGGCCATTCAGCCCATCGAGCCTGCTCTCCCATTGCTGATCTCATCATCGCCAACTCCACTTTCCTGCTTTTACCACCTGCCCCTTGAGTCCCCTCCTGATTAAAAATCCGTCTGTCCATGATTCAAACTGCCTTCGGCATGTCATCCATGTGAAAACAGGCCATCTTTGTTCACAGAGCCCATCCTTGGTATCTCAACCACAACCTGCCTTTCTATAACAGCAACCTGAGGATGGTAACAGATCACATCACAGCACAGACATCCAACAATATGTCACCGCACCCCCCAAAAAAATCACGCAGGCATGGCAGATTGCCCAAAGGCTGGGACCAAGTGGTTAGTCTGAAGGAGGGTTTTAAAGGAGGAGACAGAAAGTTGGGCTGGGGTGGGGGAGAGGTGCGGTGTCCAGATTTTCAGGCAGGAATTTCCAGAGTTTGGGAGACAACAATGGCGGAGGGCTGCAAATGTGGGGTGTTTGAACACAGAAGAGTGCAGGGATATTGAGGGATGTAGGAGGTTATGGAGATAGTGAGGGGTGTAGGGGCTGGAGGAGGTGACAGAAATAGGGAGGAGGTGTAGGGGCAGGAGGAGGTTACAGAGATAGGGAGGGGGTGTAGGGACTGGAGGGGGTGACAGAGATAGAGGGGGGGGGTAGGGGGCTGGGGGGGCTGAGAGAGATAGAGAGGGGGTGTAGGGGCGGGAGGGGGAGACAGAGGTAGGGTGGGGGCAGTGGGGCCTCAGCGTTAGTTACCAATAGCGGGGGGGGGGGGAGATGATATTCGAACTCCCAGCAGACAGAGGGGGGAGTGGGAACCTCGCCAGCTCTACTGTCGCATTCCTAATAACTGGGCTCGCAGTCCGTGTGTGGGAGAGTGAGCTGCGATACTGCTATGGCCGAATATCTGCCTGAGAAATCTCAGTGAAGGAGGAGGGGGATGAGACACTGGTGGGGGAGAATTGAAAGCTGGTGTGTGGCTGTAGGAGACACCCCTTCCTCACTCTCAGAGCCCTGCTCCTCCAGGAGAGGAGAGGAGAGAGAGGGAGGAGTTGGGCACATACAGGGTTAAGGATTCTTTGCCAATGCTCTGGGCTTGGGAGAGAGGGGGTTGAGAAAGTGCTGTTCCTGCATTCAGTCCGGCTGGAGAGGAACTGTCTCCCTGTCTCTGTCTGTCTCTCCCTCCCTCCAGCCCCTGGTGCTGTAGGGGACACAGAATGCAGTGTGTGTGAGAGTCCTGGCTGTTACACTGAAGATAAAAAAAGGGCTTTATTCTGCAGGAGGACACCGTACACCAACAAGGACAGTGGGAGGAAGGAAAATCAATCATATCCCCCCTTCCTAATCCCTCCGTCTCCCCTCGCCCCCACAGACAAGGAACAGGAGGTGAGTAAAAACATTTTTTTAAAAAAAAGACCATCTCTCTCTCTCTCTGGTTTGATCAGATTTCAGTTCGTTCCTTTCCACTCGGTTCCAGGCAGAGAGAGGGAGAGTGCTCAGACTCACTGCTGGGTTCGAATATTGTGTGAGCTGGTGCTGGGGATTTCATCCTGAAAATGAATCTCTCCCGGTTAATCCCACAGAGAAGCCCAGTTCACACACACACACACACACACACACAGACAGACACAAATCCTGGACCCAAAAATGTTCTTTCATTCTACAGAAACACGGACCAGTACATCTGCTCAGAGGCGTCAGTAATTTGATTCTGAAATGTTGGAAAATCCCCCAGAATTTCTGAATTGGCCGCAGAATGTTAAACTGAGACTGTAATCGCGAAAGAGTAGGGGCAGGGGAGGGGGCTGGGGGGTGGGAGGGGGTCTCTTTCTTCTGATAGTTTTGGTTTAATTTGAAAGAGTTTGGGCCAATATCCCTGGTAGGGACTCAATTTTTGGAAGACATGCCCCTAATTTTAGGGGATTCAGGGAAAGGGGGTGGAATCAGGATTTGGGAGTAAACTCCAGGGACCCCCTCATTGAGGCCATTGGTCTGTTGACCCTCACTTGCTTCATTTAGAGGCTGGTGTATAGAGAGAGGGGATCAATTCATCCCAGGATTGTGGGTTCAAAACTAACTGCAGTTTATTGTCACAGTCCAGTACTGAGGGAGTGCCACATTGTCGGAGGGTCAGTGCTGAGGGAGTGCCACATTGTCGGAGGGTAAGTGCTGAGGGAGTGCCACATT
>NC_063370.1:2666968-2670005 GCF_021869965.1 Rhincodon typus
GGGACAGATTTAGAAGCTGTTAAATTATTTCTTAATCTCTCCGTCACGTCCTGCTCCAAGTCGGTCAGTGAAGAGAGTCAGAAATCTATTTCCCTGGTTAGATTTGTGAGCGTTTATTGATGGAAACTTCCATTTGAACCCAGGGGTTTGAGAGAGGGGAAGGCCAATCAGCCCCATTAGCTTCCTCCCCCATTCAATCAGGTCTCGGCTGATTGTGTTCCATTCTCCCCTCAGCTCCAGGACATCTCTGCAGGAGTTCCTCAGGGTAGTGTCCTCGGCCCAACCATCTTCAGCTGTTTCATCAATGACCTTCCCTCCATCGTAAGGTCGGAGGTGGGGATGTTCGCTGATGATTGCACAATGTTCAGCACCATTCGCGACTCCTCAGATACTGACGCAGTCTGTGTCCGAATGCAACAAGTTCAGGACAATATCCAGGCTCGGGCTGACAAGTGGCAAGTGATATTCGCGCCACACAAATGCCAGGCCATGATCATCTCCAATAAGAGACAATCTAACCATCACACCTTGATGTTCAATGGCATTACCATCACTGACTCCTCCACTATCAACATCCTGGGGGTTATCATTGACCAGAAACTGAACTGGACTGGCCATAAGAACACAGCGGCTACAGGAGCAGGTCAGAGGCTGGAAATCCTGCAGCGAGTAACTCCCATCCTGACTCCCCAAAGCCTGTCCCACCATCGACAAGGCACAAGTCAGCAGTGTGATGGAATACTCCCCACTTGCCCTGGATGGGGGCAGCTCCAACAACACTCAAGAAGCTCAACACCATCCAGGACAAAGCAGCCCCCGCTTGATTGGCACCACATCCACAAACATCCCACTCCCTCCACCATCGATGCTCAGTAGCAGCAGTGTGTACCATCTACAAGATGCACTGCAGCAACTCACCAAAGATCCTCAGGCAGCACCTTCCAAACCCACGACCACTTCCATCCAGAAGGACAAAGGGCAGCAGATACATGGGAACACCACCCCTTGCAAGTTCCCCTCCGAGCCACTCACTATACTGACTTGGAAATATATCACCGTTCCTTCAGTGTCGCTGGGTCAAAATCCTGGAATTCCTTCCCTGAGGGCATTGTGGGTCAATCTACAGCACATGGACCACAGTGGTTCAAGGAGGCAGCTTACCCCCAACTTCACAAGGGGCAACTCGGGATGAGAAATAAATGCTGGGCCCAGCCAGAGACTCCCTTACAGCCTGGGAAAATGAAATAAATAAAAATAATTCTATCACTCTCCTCACTTCCACCAAGGCTAACTTCGTTGAGTTAAATCCTGTCTTCCTTCAGCCATTATAGCCTGTGTACCAATGGAAATCCTCTTTAAAAATGTGTAAAACACTCCACTTTTCTTTCCCACTGTTCAATATGTCATATATGGTTATTGGTAAAGGAACCACAAGATTGGTGAGGTCCATCAATTCTGTTCTGTGGGGTGATGTGATCTGGAACGAGCTGTCTGAAAGGATAGCAGTTGCAGATTCAATAGGAACTTTCAAAAAGGGAGATTATCCCCCTCAACAACTCAGCAGAGAACGATGGACTGTGTTTATGTTACAATAACATATTCCCAAGCCCCTTGTCTTCCCACCTCACATTGTAGCTTTGATTCCCTTCATCAGAGTTTCTGAGTTTTCTTAATGAATGAGGTTGTCCCTGTTCCAATTTGTTTTCATTTGTATTTATCCCCTGCATTTTATAAACGAGAATATTTGGTTCCAAACTCCCCTTTGGCCAATTCTATGTTTCCATCGAGCTTTCTCTTGCTAGATCATGGGGAGATTGCATCTGAAGATGTCCCATTTGGCCTGTTTTATTAATCCTTCCCAAGCACACGTGGACCTGTTCCATTCCAACAGCGAGACCGCCCCCCCTCCCTGTCCCCACTGAGGTCCCAGTTCATTCCCAGAGTAAAAGGGGTCAGCCGTGTAGGACAGAAATGTCTTCACTCAGGGAACGGTGAATCTTTGGAAATCTCTTACCCAAAGGGTGTGGAGGGTCTGTCATTGAGTGTTGATAGGTTTCTGGATATTGCAGATAGAGGGAGACAGGGACAGTGTATGGAAATTGTATTGAGGATCTGCCCTAATCTGGCTGGATGACCTTCTCCAGCTGCTATTTCCCATATTCTGTAAGACCATAAGGAAAAGGAATAGGAGCAGGCCATTCAGCCCCTCAGACCTGCTTGGCCATTCAGTAGGATCATGGCTGATCTCACATTCCCCAAGTTCACTTTCCTGTCTGTTCGATGTAACCCTTGATTCCCCGACTGACAAAAAATCTATCGATCTCAGCCTTAAATATGCACAAGCACCACCTCCCCACCACCACCCCCCAACCCCAGGTCCCTTCATGTTGCAGCTTTCTGCAGTTTGTCTCCATTTAAATAATATTCTGTTCTTTTGTTCTCCCTTCCAAAATGCATTTTCCCACATTATTATTCCATTTGCCAACTTACTTAACCTGTCATTACCTCTCTGTAAACTGTTTGTGTTTCTCTCGTTACCTGCCTTTCCCACCTGTTTTTGTGTTGTCTGCAAATTTAGTGAGAGTACATTCACTTCTTTCCTCTGAGTTGTTATTGAGTGGTGATAGACTGACTTGGCTGAAGGGTCTAGGCCCGAAACGTCAGCCTTCCTGCTCCTCTGATGCTGCTTGGCCTGCTGTGTTCATCCAGCTCTACACCTTGTTATCTCAGATTCTCCAGCATCTGCAGTTCCTACTATCTCGAAAACTGTACAAGTCTCACTTATGGTGCCATCTTGGGTACAAACGTATCTCAGGTACAGATTCTTGCGTACAAATTCTTAGGAGAAAAAAAAGTTCGAAAATAAAGGACAAGTCCAGCATTACAGACCCTCAAAAGTACAAAATCATAGGCATAAATCAGAAAAATAAAGAGAGAAGAAGTTTAAAAAAGTAAAGAAAAAAGGTTTAAAAAATAGAGAGAAGAAGTTTGTTAAAATAGAGGGAAGAAGTTTGTTAAAATAGAGGGAAGAAGTTTG
>NC_063370.1:2670015-2678278 GCF_021869965.1 Rhincodon typus
TAAAATAGAGGGAAGAAGTTTGATAAAATAGAGGGAAGAAGTTTGATAAAATAGAGGGAAGAAGTTTTATAAAATAAAGGGAAGAAGTTTTATAAAATAGAGGGAAGAAGTTTAAAAACTGGAGAGAAGAAATTCAGAGAATAGTCCATCCACAATGGTTTAAAGGAAAGAAAGAAATTAAGAAAAGAATTGTAAGTGCCCATCCATGTGTTTTTTCCTCCTGCACTCTCCCCACACAATTTGATTTAATATTTACTTTTGCAAATCCCCAAAGTGTAATACAGCGGCTCGTAAAACCGCCTCTCAGACTCTTTCCCAGCGCGAGGAAACCGTATAGCTGCTGGTTGTCTCAGCCTGTGCTAATTGTGTGACTGTAATGTACAGCCCACTGAGATTCCTCAGGGGCGTGAGGAATGAGAAAGGAAAGCTGGTTTTAACTCAAAGACGAATGTTGCAGCAGGGAAACTGTATCAGCAAATTCTTCGGTGTAACACTATATCTGGGGTAATGGGGAACAAAACATTTCCTGTAATTTTCTCATTTACTGCCCCATGTAGACCATGTACATTTCTCAAACTATAAATTAAACAGTAGAAACAGGGTGAACAAAACTGAAGTGTATTTTATTCTCTCACATACATCATGGAACAGTATAACACAGGAACGGGCCCTTCAGCCCACAATGTTGTGCCGAATACGATGTCAAATTAAACTAATGCCCATCGTCCATATCCCTTCATTCCTTGCATATTCATGTGCTTATCTAAAAGCTCCTTAACTGCCCCTATTGTATCTGCCTCCACCACCACTTCTGGCAGTGTGTTCCACACTCCTACCACTCTCTGTGTAAAAAAACATGCCCCTCACATCTCCTTTGAACTTTCCCCCTCTCACCTTAAATACATGCCCCCTGGTATTAGACATGCCCACTCTGGGGAAAAAGACTGTTAGCCCTATCAATGCAACTCCCAATTTTATAGACTTCAGGTCTCCCTCATCCTCCGCTGCTCCAGAGAAAATGACCCGAGTTTTTCTAGCCCCACTTTATAGCTCATATAGCTCTAACCCAGGCAGCATCCTGGTAAACCTCCTTCTGCACCTATTCTGTTGGGTGAGATTGACTGAGGATCTGCTTTATAACTTTGGCACCTGTCCCTTTCTGCTCTCCATGGAATATGCCATCTCTAACTGACTGCCAGAGCCATAGGGTTGTACAGCACAGAAACAGACCCTTCGGTCCAACTGGTCCATGCCAGAGCTGTGACTCCTCTCTCCAGAGAGGCTATCGCTTAGGAGTCAGTTTTGACAGTAAATTGCTGTTTGTGTAAAACTAATCTGAGAGGGTTCCCAAGCCCTTTGCGACTGTATTGAGGGGAGACGATGCTAAAGATCACTGGTCTAGTAATCCACCAAAACTATTAATCCACCAAACGAGTAATCCACCAGAACTAGTGATCCATGAACTAGTAATCTGTTGGACTAGTGATCCACTGGACTAGTAATCTACCAGAACTAGTAATCCACTGGACTAGTGATCCACCAGACTAGTAATCTACCAGAACTAGTAATTCTCTGGGCTAGTGATCCACTGGACTAGTAATCCACCAGAACTAGTGATCCACTGGACTAGTGATCCACCGGAGACCCCGTTAATGAGGATTTGAGTTCACATCCCTCCCTGCATTTGAGTTCAATTAGTAAATCTGAGTGTAAAGCTAGTCCTAGGTGGTACAGTTGTAGTGTCCCTTCCTTTAAGCCAGGAGACCCAGGTTCAAGTCCCACTTGCTCCAGAGGATGTGCCATAATATCTTGCAACAGGATGATTAGAAAATAACTATAAAGCTCCCCTCTCAGATTGTGACCAGGAGAACCATCATCAACTGTTGTAAAAACCCCATCTGGTTTACTAATGCCCTTTAGGGAGGGAAATCTGCCATCCTTACCTGGTCTGGCCTACGTGTAACTCAAGACCCATAGCAATGTGGTTGTATCTTGACTGCCCTCTGAAAAGGCTGAGCCAACTACTCAATTCAAGGGGCAATTAGGAATAAGCTGGTCTTGACAGTGACACCCACGACTCTTGGAAGGTTTTAAAAAGTCTCCAAAAAAATTAAAGACTCATCTGCTGTCATCAGGAGAAACTTCGACGGGTTCAGTTTTAAAACTGTAATTGAATGTTTTTATTATTCAGTCACTGTTTGATTTGGCACCGGGTCAAACACGATGTGGAAAATGCCCCCACAGAAATGATACCCTTTTGAGGGCAGTTTGTCTAAACCATATGCAAACTATACAAGGCACTGGTCAGACCACAGCTGGGATACTGTGATCGGTTTTGGGGCACTGTGTCTAAGGAAAGGTAGACTCGAGGCAGTTCCGAGAAGGCTCACTCAGCTGATCCTGGGTGTGGAGGGACTGCCTGATGAGGAGAGGTTGAGTAGGGTGGGCCTGTACTTGTTGGAGTCTAGGAGAATGTGAGATGACCTTATTGAGACAGACAAGATTGTTTGGGGATGTGACGGGGGAGACGTGGAGAAGTTGTTCCATCTTGTGGGAGAGTCTCGGACCAGAGGGAATCCTCTCGGAGTAAGCGGTTACACATTTAGGATAGAGGTGAGGAGCAATCTCTTCTCTCCGAGGGGAGTGAATCTGGGGAATTCTTTACCGCAGAGGGGCTGTTGAGGCTGGGTCATTCAGTATATTCAAGGCTGAGATGGACAGAGTTTGAATCAGGAAGGGGGAATTAAGGGATATGGGGGAAAAGGCAGGAAAGTGGAGTTGAGGTTGTTCAGATCAGCCATAGCTTATCGAATAGCGGAGCAGACTCAATGGGCTGAATGGCCTACATCTGCTCCTGCATCTTATGGTCTTACGTTGGCATCTGACTGGAGTCACATATAATGGCCAAGCTGGTAAAGTCAGGAGGGTGCTTTGCCTAAAAGACAGTGAACCAGATGAAGGTTTGTTTGTCAATCTAATAGCTTTGGTTTGATGGAGGACTGATGTTTTTTTGGTTGTTGTTGTTACTATTTGCTGCCTCACTCAGTTGTGGGAAGTAATCTCAAATTCATACGCTACTACTTTGGTGGGATTTGAAATTGCGTTTCTCGGATTGCTAACCCCATCATGTAGTGACCGGTCTGTGAAATAAAGAGTGCAGGAAGGAGTGAGGAGAACGTTTCACACTGAAACGGGGTGGGGGAGGGAGAGAGATGTGTGGGGGTGGGGGGTGGTGTTGGGGGATTGAGGAGGCCGGTGAATCCTCCCCGCACTTTCTGCATCAATACTTGAGGAATGAGCTCATTTAACCACAAACATTTATTTGTTTTGAAACAATTTGGCTGTTGACAGCCAGTAGAGATGCCAAGTTTCTACTGCAGGGCAATGCCAGCAATTTGCCGACAGAGATTTCTGTTTAATTTTGCCTCCCCTTGTCTTGCTGTTCATTTAGAAACTTTTAATGGGACACAGCTGCAGGCAGTTGCAACGACAGACATTCTCTTAAAACTGCATTCTGGGGCAACCGGACAGTGTGACAGTGAGAATTGGCCTTAAATTGAGGCCTTGTCTCCTGGGACTGAAAAACAGAAATTGCCCGAAAAAGCTCAGCAGGTCCTGGCAGCAACTGTGGAGAGAAATCAGAGTTTCAAGTGACTCTTCCTCAGAACACCTTGTCTCCTGGTTCAGGTTAAGCGTCTCATTGATTTGATTTGATTTATTGTTGTCATGTGTACCAAATGCAGTGAAAAGTATTGTTTGGTGTGTGATCTGGTGGCTCAGCGGTTAGCACTGCTACCTCACAGTGCCAGGGACCCAGGTTCGATCCCAGCCTCGGGCAACTGTCTGTGTGGAGTTTGCACATTCTCCCCATGTCTGTGTGGGTTTCCTCCCAAAGATGTGATCTGAGGGGCAAATTCCTCACACAGAGGGTGGTATGGAATGAGCTGCCAAAGGAAGTGGTGGAGGCTGGTACAATTACAACATTTAAAAGGCATCTGGATGGGCACATGGATAGGAAGGGTTTAGAGGGATGCTGGCAAATGGGACTAGATTAAATTAGGGTATCTGGTTGGCATGGACATGTTGGACTGAAGGGTCTGTTCCCGTGCTGTACATCTCTCTGAATGTATGAGCTGGTTAGGTAGATTGGCCATGGTTAATGTGTGGTTGTGGGAATAGGGTAGGGGGGCTGAGGCTGGGTCTGGGTGGGATACTTTTCTGAGAGTCAGTGCAGACTCAATGCAGACTTGAATGACCTGTTTCCTCACTGTAGGGATTCTATGATTCTAAATCGTACCTTACATAAGTGCATCAGGGTATTAGAATATAGTGCTACAGCTACATAGAAGGTGCTGAGAAAGATCAACTCTAATACCCTTGATTCTCTTCCACTCTCTTTGTCGGGCAGAAGTTATAATAGTTTGAATGCACGTACAGCTTGTTATCAGAGTTCTAAATGGGCTTCTCAGATGTTAATTCTGATGTCTCTCTCTGCACCTTCTGTGCAGCTGTAACACTATATTCCGCACTCTGTCCTTCTACCCTGATGCATTTTCCATGGTACCACCTGTCTGTGTAGCACACAAAACAATACTTCTCACTGTATCACAACAATAAATCAGATACATGAGAGGTCCATTCATAAGTCTGATAACAGCGGGGAAGAATCTGTTCTTGAAACTGTTCGTACTTTTATATCTTCTGCCAACGGAAGAGAGTATAACCGGGGTGAAAGGGATCTTTGATGATATTGGTTGCTTTACAAGGCAGTGGGATGAAAGATAGAGCCAATGGATGGAAGGCTAGTTTGTATGATGGACTGGACTGTGTTCATTATTCTCTGTGGTTTTGTACAGTCCTGGGAAGAACAGTTGCCAAACCACACTATGACGCATCTAGGATGATTTCTGTGGTGTATCTATAAAAATTGGTGAGAGTATTGTATTGGCCTTTAGAACAGCAAGAAGGAATTTGATTGAAACATATAAGACTTTGCCAGTGGGATGTGGAGAGGATTGTTCCTCCTGTGGGAGAGTCTGGGGTTTAAGAACTAGGGGTCACCCATTTAAGGCAGAGAGGAGGTATTTTTGTTTCTCTCAAAGGGTCATGTGTCTATAGAATTCTCTCCTAGAAAGAGGGGAGGAAACAGAGTCCTTGGATACTTTAAAGGCTGAGATGATAGATTCCTGTGAAACAAGTTGGGATGTATCATTACTCAGGAGGTCAAGGACAAGAGTCACTTTGTGTTGTACATAGGTTAGTCCCAGCCGAGGACAAACAGTTCCGCAAATCTATCCCTGGGCCTCGTTTACTTATTTTTAACGTATTTTGCTAATCTACCAGTTCATTGGTGTTGTTATGCATCTCTGGAGCAGGTGGGACTTGAACTTGGATCTCCACAAGAGATGCCACAAGAAGGCCCTCAAAGTAGAGTTAATATTTCAAGTCGAGTGACCCTTCTTCCAAACCAGCAGTGTTGGCCAGAACGGGGATTGAACCCCTGACTTTGTTGTTATTGACACTTCATGCTAACTGGCAATGGGTCTGCTTTCCGAAGGGCTCAGGTGATGAGTTCCAGATGAGCAGGCGTTTTCCTGTTACCAAGCGAACTCCTACTTGATGGGCTCTGTAGGGAGCTTCATTAATGACTCCCCATGGGCCTGTTAGGGGTTATTAGAGGGTGAAACCTTATCGGGGTAGGCAGGAATGTGGGAGTAATCAGATGAGCCATTGTCTTATCAAATGGTAGGGAGGGCTCAAAGGGCTGAATGGCCTACTCTTAATTCGCATGTTAATTTATATCGAACTGAAGTGGAGTAGAAGGGCTCACCCACAGGAGACATATTTGCCCCAGTGGTCATGGCTAATCCATGTCCAAATCCCTCATTCACTCCCAAAATCCCTGGCTTACTCTCTGAAATCCCCTCGATTTATCCCGCTATCCCTCGATTTATCCCCAAATCCCCTCAATGTACAGATAGGCAGAGGGATCTGGGTGTACAGGTACACAGGTCACTAAAAGTGGCAACGCAGGTGGAAAAGGTAGTCAACAAGGCACATGGCATGCTTTCCTTCATCGGCCAGGGCATTGAGTTTAAAAATTGGCAGGTGATGTTGCAGCTTTATAGAACCTTAGTTAGGCCGCATTTGGAATATTGTATTCAATTCTGGTCGCCACACTTCCAGAAGGATGTGGTGGCTTTGGAGAAGGTACAGAAAAGATTTACCAGGATGTTGCTTGGTATGAAGGGCATTAGCTGTGAGGAGAAGTTGGAGAAACTTGGGTTGTTCTCACTGGAACGAAGAAGGTTGAGGGGTGACCTGATAGAGGTCACAAGATTATGAAGGGCTTGGACAGAGTAGACAGTCAGAAGCTTTTTCCCAGGGTGGAAGAGTCAGTTACCAGGGGGCCATGGGTTTAAGGTGCGAGGGGCAAGGTTAAAGGTGATGTACGAGGCAAGTTTTATTTACACAGAGGGTGGTGGGTGCCTGGAACTCGCTGCCAGGGGAGGTAGTGGAAGCAGGTACGATAGTGACTTTTAAAGGGCGTCTTGACAAATACACGAACAGAATGGTAACAGAGGGATACGGTCCCTAGAAGGGTAGGTGTTTTAGTTGTGACAGGCAGCATGTCGGTGCATGGCTGAAGGGCCTGTTCCTGTGCTGGAATTTTCTTTGTTCTTTGTAATGCCCTCAAATTCCCTCAATTTCCCCAAAAGCGCCTTGATTCCCAGGAATCTATCAATCTCTGTCTTCAATGTAGTCAACACTGGGACGCCCAGATTGGCGGGAACAGAGGAGGGGAGACAAGGTTTCCAAAAATTCTCAAACCCTCCGAGTGAAGAAGTTCCCTGTCAGTCTGGCATCAAGCCCCCTTTCCGCCCGACCAAGACACTGATAGCACCCCCCACTCCATCACCTCTCATCCGCGTTCCCGATTCTCCAGGGGTAGGGGGCACAGACCCTGAACCTCCCCAAACCTTTGAGGGGGGGCGTGGTGGTGACATTAATCTGGGGTGTCTGGTGGGGGAGGGAGGAGTTACACTCTCGGACGGGACATTCAGCCATAATTCCAGTCAGCGGGGGGGGGGTATTCCGAGTGGGTGAGATATCCCATTTGGGGCCTTGGACTGAGAGAGAGATTTACTCCCACCTATCTGGGGGAGTATTCAGGCTGGAAACGTTCAGAGGACGATCAGAAAAATTCCTTCGCGGAAACTTCTCTCAAAAGTCTGCCAGAAATGAGGAACTAGCAAATGTGGATGAAGCAATAGGGGTTTTCTGTCAGTTTAACATGGATGTCCTTTACCCAGTTAGTACTGGTCAGACCCTTAAACTGGTTTAAAGTTGCCAACAGCGTGGGATTTCCAATTGTTCTCTGAATGGTCTCCATAAAAATGAGTACATTCAGAAAGTGTGAAGGGTTTTTAATAAATTCTTTCACCTCTGCGATCTGTGCCCCAGTTTTAACCCCTAACATGGTCAAAAGTGCCTTTAATGGCAGCAGGGCCCCGTTGTGAAACAGACTCGGCCTAGTTTCAGTCCCAGAGCAGCAACAGGATCTGGGCTCCCATTCCTTGTTTTCTCACTCACAGCTGGAATCCAGCTGGGATTTATCTTCCCAGAATCACTGCGACTCAGCAGCCCTCGGGAAGTTCTGCATTTTTCCCATTCCGGCCTCTTGAGCATTCCAAGTTCCAATTGCTTCAGTATCACTACATGAGGCCTGAGCTCCACAATATCCCCCCTAAAACTCCCCGTCCCTCAACCCCGTCCCTTTCTCCATCTCCATGTGTCTCTGTCTCTCTCTCTGCCTTTCCCTTCCCCACCCCCGGCCTTTTTTAAAATGCTCCGTAAATATGAACTGTGACCAGGTTTTTGTCACTTGCACTTTTTTGACTCACGCCATGTTTTGTTTCCTGATTATTGTCGTGCTGTGGGTGCTATGTAAAGGCACGTTTTTGTTCAGCCAGGTACAGAGCATCATGGATAGTCAGTTGATGAACTATTCAAGACTGATATCGATTATTCTTTTGGGCCAAATGCAAGAGGGGACAGTGCGGCGCTCCCTCAGCGCTGACCCTCCGACAGTGCCCACTCCCTCAGCGCTGACCCTCCGACAGTGCGGCTCTCCCTCAGCACTGACCCTCCGACAGTGCCCACTCCCTCAGCGCTGACCCTCCGACAGTGCGGCGCTCCCTCAGCACTGACCCTCCGACAGTGCCCCCTCCCTCAGTACTGACCCTCCGACAGTGCGGCGCTC
>NC_063370.1:2678778-2679167 GCF_021869965.1 Rhincodon typus
TCTCTCCCTCTCTCTCCCCATCTCGCCCTCCCTCTCTCCCCATCTTTCCCTCCCTCTCTCCCCATCTCTCCCTCCCTCTCTCCCTCCCTCTCTCCCCATCTCTCCCTCCCTCTCTCCCTCTATCTCCCTTCACACACTCTCCCTCTCGATAGAAACCCTTCCTTTGGTGAATGACTGGAGCTTGTCTGTTGGAATCGATTGAAATCACTCCCACTGCTCACTCACCATTTGATCTGCGATATTTTCTTCCAACCAATTAATCTGCACCGTTTCATTCGCTGGGTTTTATTTGATTTCCAGCCTGATCTCTTTTATCTCCGTTTTCTCTCTGTATTTTCCACAGGGACAGATTTAGAAGCTGTTAAATTATTTCTTAATCTCTCCGTCAC
>NC_063370.1:2680065-2682479 GCF_021869965.1 Rhincodon typus
GGGACAGATTTAGAAGCTGTTAAATTATTTCTTAATCTCTCCGTCACATCCTGCTCCAAGTCGGTCAGTGAAGAGAGTCAGAAATCTATTTCCCTGGTTAGATTTGTGAGCGTTTATTGATGGAAACTTCCATCTGAACCCAGGGGTTTGAGAGAGGGGAAGGCCAATCAGCCCCATTAGCTTCCTCCCCCATTCAATCAGGTCTCGGCTGATTGTGTTCCATTCTCCCCTCAGCTCCAGGACATCTCTGCAGGAATTCCTCAGGGTAGTGTCCTCGGCCCAACCATCTTCAGCTGCTTCATCAATGACCTTCCCTCCATCATAAGGTCAGAAGTGGGGATGTTCACATGGGAACACCACCCCCTGCAAGTTCCCCTCTGAGCCACTCACCATCCCGACTTGGAAATATATTGCCGTTCCTTCAGTGTTGCTGGGACAAAATCCTGGAATTCCCTCCCTAAAGGGCATTGTGGGTCAGCCCACAGCACATGGACTGCAGCGGTTCAAGGAGGCAGCTCACCCCCACCTTCCCAAGGGGCAACTGGGGACAGGACAATAAATGCTGGGCCCAGCCAGAGATGCCCACAAACCACATACAAATTTGTAAAAAGTTTGTGGGAGCTTGCTGTGCATAAACTGGCCACACATTTCCCACAATGCACTAGTAAACACTTTCAAAAAAACCCACGCCATTGGTTGGGATGTTTGCGGTCACGAAAGCTGCTACAGAAATGCAACGTCTTTACTCTCCTGTCCCCTGGCACGAGGCCTCAGGCTGGTGAATGAGCCAAGTGATGGTGGGTTTCACCATGCGAGTGGGAAACATTCCGAGAAGGACCAGGATACGTCAGGCCTGGGGAAATGTTGCTTTTAGTTTGGATGCTGTCCAAGTCTCTGTCTGCCAACCATCCGGCTAAAAAGATGGCAGGGATAACAGAAATAAGAGGCATGTTGTGGAGGAGAGTCTCTCGTATAAACAAACCCGCAGCAATCACAGCTGTCTGAGTGAGCAGTAAGTCCCAAACCTTCCCTGAGGAACTCTCAGGAGCTTCCAGCCTACAGTGTGGGAGGCAGCATTGAGAAAAGCCCCTATTAGGATTATAAATTGATGAATCATGTGCTGCTGTTCAGAAATGACCCGATTTTAACCAGAAAACGCATGTTTCGCTTGGGGCAAGGCTGGGTTGCCGACATCCTCGTCTACTTGTTCCTGAAGGTCCCATCAAACCATCTCGCAGCTCCACACCCCAACGTTATCCTCCTGTCAGTCAGGGTTCCAACAAATAAATACATTCAAAGGTCACAAATTCTCAAAACGTGTTCCAGTTTCACCCTCCCCACCGCTGCCCCCAACGCCACCCCCACCCTGTGGTGAGGGGCCCCACCTACATTCACCGTTACTGGCTCCATCCCCACCTCCTTGACCTGTCTGTCTCCTCTCCACCTATCTTCTCCTCTATCCATCTTCTATCCGCCTCCCCCTCTCTCCCTATTTATTTCAGAACCTCCTTCCCCTCCCCCATTTCTGAAGAAGGGTCTAGGCCTGAAACGTCAGCTTTCCTGCTCCTCTGACGCTGCTTGGCCTGCTGTGTTCATCCAGCTCTACACCTTGTTATCTAGGGTTTAGGATGTGCTATCTAGAATCTTTGGTGAATTTCTGCAGTGCATCTTGTAGATGGTACACACTGCTGTTACTGAGCGTTGGTGGGGGAGGGAGTGGGATGTTTATGGATGTGGTGCCAATCAAGCGGGTGCTGCTTGGTCCTGGATGGTATGGACCTTCTTGTATATTGTTGGAGCTGCCCCCATCCAGGCCAAGTGGGGGGTATTCCATCCCACTCCTGACTTGTGAACAGGCTTTGGGGAGTCAGGAGAGGAGTTACTTGCTGCAGGATTCCCAGCCTCTGACCTGCTCTTGTGGCCGCTGAGCCACATCAGTAATTTCAGGCTGAGATGAGGAGAAATGTCTTCACCCAGAGAATGGTGACCATGTGGAGTTCTCTCTCACAGAAAAATAAAACATTGCTTGTTTTCTGTAAGGAGTTAGATGTAGTTCCTAGGGCGAAAGGGATCACAGGGTGTGGGGAAGAAAACGGGAACAGGGGGCTGAGTTGGGTGATCAGCCATGATCATAATGATTAGTACAGCAGGCTCGAAGGGCCTCACTGACACAGACACACACACACAGACACACACACACACACAGAAAAACAGTCACACACACGCGCACGCACACACACAGAAACACACATAGAAAACCAGTCATACAAACGTACACACATACAGACACTCACAGGCGCACACACGCATTCACACACACACACTCACAGACGCATGCACACACGCGCACACACTCACAGATGCATGCACACACACACACACAGACACTCACAGACGCATGCACGCACACACAC
>NC_063370.1:2682489-2696086 GCF_021869965.1 Rhincodon typus
ACACACACACACAGACACTCACAGACGCATGCACGCACACACACACACATACACACACACACACACACACACACACACGTTAATTTGTATGTAAAAACAGATATTAATGTTTGTGACAGAAATATATATCCAATGAATAAAGGATAGTCTTTCACAGTGTGATGAGGTGGTTTGCAGTGCCTCCCTGGCTGGAGGGTGTAATTACACTGTGACATGTTTACATACACAAAGATCACTATAAAGAGAAACACAGTATTTTATGACTGAAATGTCTGAATAAAGGCTACATTCCTCGTGACCCAAAAATAATCCACCCAATCGCAACGCTTCACCAAAAAAGTCACCATTTTTCCCAAGTCCAACTCTGCAGGAGTTTCAACTAAATTATTAAAAGCCTTAAGTCCCTCCCAGAGTTGACCTTTATTTATGTTGATTACAAGTCCACATTGATAATGCCTATGTAAACCTGTCACGCAGTAACAACAGCCTCCAGGCTGTGGTAGTGCTGTAGCAATTCAATCTTAAGGCCATCAGAAATAGGAACAGCTGTAGGCCATTCGGCCCCTCGATCCTGCTCGCCCATTCAACAGGATCATGGCTGATCCCACATCCCTCATATCCACTTCCTGCCTTTTCCCCATAATCCCTCGATCCCCCGACTGATCAAGAATCTGTCTCAGCCTTATATATACCCAAGGACTCTGCCCCCCACAGCTCTCTGTGGCAAGGAGTTACAAAGACTCACAACCCTCTGAGAGAAGAAATTCCTCCCCATCTCAGTGTTAAATTGGTGCCCCTTTATTGTGGGACTGTGCCCTCTGGTCCTAGACCCTCCCATGAGGGGAAACACCCTCTCAGCATTTACCCTGTCAGGCCCCTTAACAATCCGATATGTTTCAATGTGATCCCCTCTCATTCCTCTAAACTCCAGGGAGTAGATCCCAACCTGTTTAGCCTTTGTACTTTGGTTTTCCCATTCCCTAAAGCTCACACTCGATGGATTAAGCAGTTGGCACCTTCGACGTACACTGGGTATAACTGCTCATCCTGACAACACGGTAGCCGTTAGCAACAATGACTTGCATTTGCATAGCACTTGTCAGGAAAACATCCCAAGGCCCTTCACAGGAAACTAACACCGAGCCACACGAGGAGATGTTGGGGCAGGTGACCAAAAGTTTAGTCAGGAGGTAGGTCCAAAGAAACACAAGGCAGAAATGGCGGAGACACTTGCACGGAAAGTTCCAGAAGTTAGGCGGCTGAAGGCCTGGCCGCCAATGGTGGAGCAATGGCTATTGGGGATGAAGCTAGAATTGAAGGAGCACTGATTTTGCAGAGGAATATGTGGGCCCCACTGACTGGGCAGCATTTATTGCCCATCCCTAATTGCCCAGAGGGCAGTTAAGAGTCAACCACATTGCTGCGGGCCTGGAGTCACATGTAGGCCAGACCAGGTAAGGATGGCTGTTCCCTTCCCTAAAGGACATTAGTGAGCCAGATGGGTTTTTCCGACAATCGGTAATGGATTCACGGTCATCATTAGATTCTTAATTCCAGATATTTTATTGAATTCAAATTCTACCATCTGTCATGGCGGGATTTGAACCCGGGTCCTCAGAACATTATCTGGGTCTCTGGATTAATAGTCCAGTGATAAAACCACTAGGTCACCAACTCCCTCTTGTTTGCAAAGGGTTAATCCTGTGGGCATACAAACCCTGTTATTTCTCCATTTCTGACAATTATTGAACTAATACATGAAGCACTGTGATGACAACCAGATGGACTGGTGTAGGCAGTGGCCTATCTTTGACAGTACAGACCTGATGGGCCAAAGGGCCACTCCTGTACTGATTGATTCTGAGACATAAAGAGCCAGTGTCATCTCTGACAGGGAGAGAAAACGAGAAAATCCTTTCACAGCTTCTATCAGAATTTCCCTTTGAGAAGTGAAACGTGTCTTTGACAGGCAATTTCTGATTTTGTTAATTGTGACGTGAATGATCAGAGTTAACAACAAGTCGAACACAGCCGGTATATAAGTCCACAATTATTGAAAGTGAACCTGAAAGTGAATCTCTTGATCTGGATTAAAGGCTTTGACAGATGGGTGGCACTGTGCCAACAAGGCTCTGAATGTTCTGGGATTGATTCCTGACCTTTGCTGAGTTGGCAGATTGTCTGTGCAGGGAGGGAGACAGGAATAAGAAGGTTATATATGTTCGTGTGCAACTGGCCCAGGGAGTAGGGGGAGTGTGTGCGTGTGCGTGTGCGTGTGCATGTGTGAGTGTGAAAGAGAGTGTGTGTGTGCGAGTGTGTGTGTGAGTGAGTGATTGTGTGAGTGTGTGTGTGTGTGTGTGTGTGTGTGATTGTGTGTGTGAGTGTGTGTGTGTGAGAGTGAGTGATTGTGTGTGCGTGTGTGTGAGTGATTGTGTGTGTGATTGTGTCTGTGAGTGTGTGTGTGTGTGTGAGTGTGTGAGTGAGTGTGTGTGTGTGTGTGTGAGTGAGTGTGTGTGTGTGTGTGTGTGTGTGTGAGTGTGTGTGTGTGTGTGTGATTGTGTGCATGTCAGAGTGTGTGTGTGAGTGTGAGTGAGAGTGTGTGAGTGTGTGTGTTTGTGAGTGCATGAGAGTGTGTGAGAGTGTGTGTATGTGAGTGTGTGAGAGTGCGAGTGAGCATGTGTGTGTGTGAGAGAGTGTGTGCGCGTGAGAGTGTGTGTGCGTGAGAGTGTGTGTGTGTCTGTGAGAGTGTGTGTGTGTGAGTGTGCACGTGTGTGAGAGAAACAGAGCCTGTGTACATGTATAGTTGTGAACAAATATACACATTGCCAACACTTTGGGTGGTCACACGTGTTCATGTGTGCAAACATGTTTGTGCATGTAGGAGGGTCTGTGCCCATATGCTCCCTTATAACCACAGGCATTTCTGTGCGTGTGTATTCACACACAGTCCCATGTGTGCAGACATGTGCATAGATCCACACACCCCTACAGTTTGCCTACTGACGTAACAGGTCCACAGAGGATGCCATTTCCCTAAGCCCTGCACTCATCCCTGGAACATCTGGACAACAAAGACACATACATCAGACTCCTGCTCATTGACTACAGCTTCACCTTCAACACCATTATCCCCTCCAGACTGATCTCAAAACTCCGAGACCTTGGTCTCAGCTCTGCCCCCTGCAACTGGATGCCCAGCTTTCTGACCCACAGGCCACAATCAGTGAGGATAGGTAACTGGACCTCCTCCACAATAACACACAACACTGGTGCCCCCCAGGGATGTGTCCTCAGCCCCCTACGACCGCGTTGTCAAACGCCATCTACAGGTTCGTTGATACCACCACCATAGTGGGACGGATATCTAACAACGATGAGTCAAAATATACAAGGGAGATAGAGGGCTTGGTGAAAACAATCTGTCTCTCAGCATTGGCAAAACTAAAGAACTAATCATCAACTTCAGAAAAAAAGGAGAACACACCCCCATCTACATCAGTGGAACTGAGGTTGAGAGGGTGGAGAGCATCAAGTTCCTCAGAGTGACAATAACTGACAACCTGTTCTGGACTTCCCATATAGCTGTGATTGTCAAGAAGGTACAACAACGCCTCTTCTTACTCAGGCCGCTCAGGAAATTTGACATGTTCATAAGGTCCCTCACCAACTCCTACAGATGCACCATTGAAAGCATATTGCCCGGGTACATAACAGCGTGGTATTGCAACTGCTCTGGCCAGGACCATTAGAAACTACAGAAGGTGGTGTGCACAGCCCAGACCATCACGGAAGCCAACCTTCCATCCATGGACTCCATTTACACGGATCGCTGTCGCGGAAAGGCTGCCAAGATCATCAAAGTCCTATCGCACCCCGGTAATGCTCTCCTACAACCTCCTCCATCAGGCAGAAGATACAGAAACCTGAACACACGCACCAGGAGGTTCAGGAACAGCTTCTTCCCAGCCGTTATCAGACTGATGAATGGACTCTCTAACTTCAATTAATGTTGATCTAGCTAATGTTGATCTTACCTAGCGCACACTCTGTGCAATGTAACCTGTATGCCTCTGTCTAAGTGTCTTTGATCTGTACATCCTTGTTTACTAATATCTGCCTGTACTGCGTGTAAGCAAAGCTTTTCACTGTGCTTTAGTACATGTGACAATCAATCAATCAATCAATGTGAATGTGTATCTCTGTCTCTGGGTACAGACGTGTGTGCACGCATGTGTGTATTTCTTCATCTGTCTCGATATGTTCACCAACCATTGAACAGTGCAGCTTGGGAACAGGTCCTTTGACCCACCATGCCTGTACTGACCATGATGCCATTCTAAACTAATCCCACCTGTCTGCATATGGTCCGTATTGTTCTATCCCCTGCCTGTTCACGTGTCTGCTTCTCAAACAATCAATCTGTACCTGTCAGTTTCTGTCTTCACTCATGTATCTCCGTGTGTGTGTTCACACAGGTGACAGACATACATGTGCATGGCTCTGTATGTGCTCACACACACATGTACATGCCTGTATGTTTGTTCATGTGTGCCTGTGCCATTACATGAACATGTCATGTCTGTCTGTATTGACACACATGTACAAACGCGTGCGTGACTGCTGTACTTGTTCACACACGTGTGTGTCTCTATGCCATACATACACACACAGTGCATGTCCATGTGCTCACAGGTGTGCAAGTATGTGTACATGTGTGTTCATACTTGTGTGTGCGTGCTGTAACGTGATGTGAGTTGGAAGCTCAAATTTGTCTGATCTGGGCTCTCACAGAAACAAGCAGCTTGTCTTGATCCCTTGTAATCTGTGAACCAGTTCAAAAAGTTCATGGAAGGCACCATCTCCCCAGCCCAAAACTCATCCGTGGACAAGGATACCTCCCTCAGGCTTCTACTTACTGCCTACAGCTCCACCTTCAATCCCAACCAAATTAATCTCCAAAGTGCGAGACCCAGGTCTTAGCTCCACCCTCTGCAACTGGATCTTGGCCTTCCTGACCTACAGCAGCTTCTACACGGTAACCCCTCAACACTGACACTCCGCAAGGCTCAGCCCCCTTAGTGTCCTCCCTGTATTCTCACAGCCGCGTTGGGCAAGTTACAGCTGAACACCATCAACATGTTCGCTGACAACACCGCCACTGTAGGCCAGATCTCAACCAACGTCAAGACAGAAAACAGGAGAGAGATAGAGAGCTTAGTGTTGTGGTGGGAGGATAACAGTCTCACCCACAACGTCAGCGAAACTAAACAGCTGATCCCCGACTTCAGGGAGCGGAGTGGAGGACATGCCCCTATCTACATCAACGGTGCTGAGGTGGAGAGGCGCGAGAGCGTCCATTCCTCGGAGTGACGATCACCAACAACCTGTCCTGGCCCACCCACGTAGATGTGACAGTCAAGAAGCACAACAACGCCTCTTCTTCCTCGGGACGCTAAGGAAACTCGGCATGTCCATAAGGACTCTCACCAACTTCTACAGATGCACCATTGAAAGCCGATGGCCCAGGTGCATAACGGCCTCATATGGCAACTGCTCTGCCCAGGACCGTAAGAAACTACAGAAGGTGGTGTGCACAGCCCAGACCATCACAGAGGCCAACCATCCATCCATAGACTCCATTTATATTTCCCACTGCCTCAGGAAAGCAGCCAACATCATCAAAGACCCTCCTCCACCCCGGTTATAATCTCTTCCACCCCCCTGCCATCAGGCAGAACATACAGAAGCTTAAACACACGCACCAACAGATTCAAGAACAGTTTCTTCCCCGCTGCTATCAGGTTTCTGAATGGGCCTCTCAAATCTCCAATCTAATGTAGATCTGGCTCTCTGTGCACCTTCTCTGCAGCTATAACATTGTATTCCTCGCTCTGTTCTATTATCCTAATGCACTTTGTATGGTTTGCTCTGCCGGTACTGCAGGCAAAACGAAACTTTTCACTGTACCTAGGTACATGTGACAATAATATATCAAATCAGATCAGCTGTGAGGCTTCAGACTCAATACCAACAGCAAAGAGCCATCACCCCCACTGTCCCCCCACCAGGAGGAGGGATCCCTAACTGAAACCCCAAGAGAGAGAGAGAGAGAGCTCTGCTCACGTTAGCGAGTGACCCCGGGGCTGGGGGGAGCATTGGGGTGGGAGCCCCCTGTCAGCTCGAGAAGGGGGGCCACAGACTAACCAGTTCCCCAGGGGAGAGTATGGCCTGAAACAGCGCACAGGAAGCATCAGCAAAACCGAGCCCTTTCAACAAACTGAACCACTTTCACATCCTCATCGACATGTAACACCATCCCGCCCATTTCCAACAGCTCGGGGGAACTGTACCTGCCACGTTCAAAGCCAATCTGACATTCTGAGGTTTAGGGATGGGAGTATGAAGGGCACTTCACAGCGAGCCCACACCCCCTACCCCCACACCCACACACATTACCCCACACCCAAACCCCCTCCACCCACACCCACACCCCCCACCCCCACACCCCCACCCCACCCCAAACCAAACCCATTCCAGATGAGTCACAATGTGGATGCCGCACTGTCGGAGGGTCAGTGCTGAGGGAGTGGGCACTGTCAGAGGGTCAGTGCTGGGGGAGCGCCGCACTGTCGGAGGGTCAGTGTTGAGGGAGCGCCGCACTGTCGGAGGGTCAGTGCTGAGGGAGTGTGGCACTGTCGGAGGGTCAGTGCTGAGGGAGCGCCGCACTGTCGGAGGGTCAGCGCTGAGGGAGCGCCAGTGCTGAGGGAACGCCGCACTGTCGGAGGGTCAGTGCTGAGGGAGCGCCGCACTGTCGGAGGGTCAGTGCTGGAGCGTAGTTCCTGTGTCCCCTGTTATGGACTGTTGCGTTGAATGCCATCAGAAAGTGGGCAGTGCGTATGGTGAGGTTACAGGATGATAGCAATCTTTCAGGAAGTGGGAAATGATCTTGACAAAGAAATGGAAAGAGTCCAGTTTCCCTGGAACTGTGGAACTGTAATCAGGATCTTATTAAAACTGAAAGTTTGGAACAGTTACTACTCACAATGTAGGTTAAAGATTTCTGCGGAAATTCCGGCTGCCAGCCAAGAAACATACAAATAAAATCATGACTCCAACATGGTCTGACATCAGCTGGGGTTTGATCACTTTTGAGAAGTGTTTAACGTGAGGAACAAACTGTCAGCTCCAACTCACTCACAGGGTGGGCGCCTGTCGAGGTAGGTAAGGCATAGAGAGTGGGGGAAAGGCCAGGAGGTGTGGGAAACGGGGAAGGAGTCACCCTCAGGGTTTCACAAGGACCGTCCCCTCACCCGTCCCTCACAGGGACGCTCTCTCCCATCACAGAGGAAAGGAAGAAGACACATTGGTTGCTGGGAATCTGGGCCAAAGGGTCACTCCACGCAGAGGGACACCCTTCAGCCAACCATGCTCTGTAATTCTCCCCTCTCTCCCACTCACACTGCAAGTTATCTATAATTACCCTTTTTTACAATTCTTTACCCCATTGTCCAATTGAAAGGTATTCCCGAATCTTCAGAGCCTGATCGATCACATTCCTCTTTCCATCCCTCTGAGCACAAAAGCTCTTATCACCTCGAAGTTGGATTCTTCCCAATCCATGCTGTTCTTCTTTCACTCACAGGATGTGGGGGTCTCTGGCTGGGCCCAGGATTTATTCCCCGTCCCTAGTTGCCCCTTGAGAAGGTGGGGGTGAGCTGCCTTCTCGAACCGCTGCAGTCCATGTGCTGTAGGGTTGACCCACAATGTCCTTAGGGAGGGAGTTCCAGGATTTTGGCCCAGCGACACTGAACGAACGGCAATATATTTCCAAATCAGGATGGGGAGTGGCTCGGAGGGGAATTTGCAGGGGGTGGTGTTCCCATGTATCTTCTGCCCTTGTCCTTCTAGATGGAAGTGGTCGTGGGTTTGGAAGGTGCTGCCTGAGGATCTTTGGTGAGTTTCTGCAGCGCATCTTGTAGATGGTACACACTGCTGCGACTGAGCGTCGGTGGTGGAGGGAGTGGGATGTTTGTGGATTTGGTGCCAATCAAGAGGCTGCTTTGTCCTGGATGGTGTTGAGCTTCTTGAGTGTTGTTAGAACTGCCCCCATCCAGGGCAAGTGGGGAGTATTCCCTCACACTCCTGACTTGTGCCTTGTAGATGGTGGGACAGGCTTTGGGGAGTCAGGAGGGGAGTTACTCGCTGCAGGATTCCCAACCTCTGACCTGCTCTTGTAGCCGCTGTATTTTTATGGCCAGTCCAGTTCAGTTTCTGGTCAATGATAACCCCCAGGATGCTGATAGTGGAGGAGTCAGTGATGGTAATGCCATTGAACGTCAAGGTGTGATGGTTAGATTTTCTCTTATTGGAGATGGTCATAGCCTGGCATTTGTGTGGCGCGAATATCACTTGCCATTTGTCAGCTCAAGCCTGGATATTGTCCTGATCTTATCGCATTCGGACACGGACTGCGTCAGTATCTGAGGAGTCGCGAATGGTGCTGAACATTGTGCAATCATCAACGAACGTTCCTACTTCTGACCTTATGATGGAGGGAAGGTCATTGATGAAGCAGCTGAAGATGGTTGGGCCGAGGACACTACCCTGAGGAACTCCTGCAGAGATGTCCTGGATCTGGGATGATTGACCTCCGACAACCACAACCATCTTCCTATGTGTCAGGTATGACTCCAACCACTGGGGAGTTTGCCCCCGATACCCATTGATTCCAGTTTTGCCAGGGCTCCTTGATGCTACACTCGGTCCTATGACAGCTGATCCTCTGACAGTGCGGCGCTCCCTCAGCACTGACCCTCCGACAGCGCGGCGCTCCCTCAGCACTGACCCTCCGACAGTGCGGCGCTCCCTCAGCACTCACCCTCTGACAGTGCGGCGCTCCCTCAAGCATTGACCCTCCGACAGTGCGGCGCTCCCTCGGTACCTCACTGGTGTTTAATTCTGGTTTGCTTCGTGTATATAATGCACCATTACAAACATTTACTGTACTGACTTTTCGATCTTGTTTATTCCTGTCGCCATGTAAACTCATTGTCTGAGCAAGAGACCAAGGTGAAATCCATCAGGAAGTCTAGGATTATGAGCACTGCAAATGTCTCACAACATATTTATCAGAAACTCTGAGCAACTGAACAACTGCCCTTGAGCCAAAGATTAGTTTTGAATTGACAGGAGGATTAAGGAATGGAGGTTATGAAATGAAATCTGCTGAAGAATCGCAGCTTGTTTCAGTTACTGGTGTAGAGCTGTTCGGAATCACTGTACTCCGAGACCCATGTGTCTGCTTTTCATTAACATTGATCCTACCATCAGCCCCTCTGGATCTGCAAGGACACCCTGGGCCCCCTTGAACAGTACACTTAAAGACAGAACCTCCAGCAGATTCTGAAATCTCTCTCCTCACACTGTGTGAGAACAGACAGACAGAAAGAGAGAGAGAGAGATAGAGAGACACAGACAGAGAGAGAGAGAGAGGCAGAGAGAGAGGGAGATGGACGGGGGAGAGATAAAGAGAGAAGGGGCAGAGAACATGAGAGACAGGGGATAGAAAAAGAGAGATGGGAAAGAGAAAGGGAAAGGGGGTGAACAGAGACAGACAGAAAGGGAGAGAGAGGAGATGAGAGAGAGAGATGGGGGGAGAGAGAGAGAGATGGCAGGAGAGGAGTGGGAAGAGAGAGACAGACAGAGAGAGAGAGCAGGGGAAGAAACACAGGGACATGGGGAGAGGGAATTCATAGAGAGGGAGAGAGAGGAAAGAGATGGGGGAAGAGAGACGAAAGAGAGAGTGGGAGGGACAGTGAGAGATCAGAAGAGGGATAGAGAGAGAGAGAAAGAGAGAGAAATGGGGGGAGAGAGACGCAGAGAAAGAGAGAGTGAGGTAGGGGAGAGGGAGAGTGAGAGATAGGAAGAGGGATAGAGAGAAAGAGAGAGAGATGGGAGGAGAGAGATCGAGACAGAGACAGAGAGACGGAGACAGAGGAGAGAAGATTCCAGCTCTGTCCAACGAGATGAATGGTCTAAGCCAGGGCTTCCCAAAGTCCTTCTGGATGGAAGTGATTGTGGGTTTGGAAGGTACTGTCAAGGGAGCCTGGTGAATTTCTGCAGTGCATCTTGTCGATGGTACATACTGCTGCTACTGAGCGTCGGTGATGGAGGGAGTGGGGAGAAATAGTTTGGGAAGAACTGATCAAACCTCTTATTCCAGGACCATCTGATTCCCAGTCTCACTCTTTGTAACCTGTAGACAGTGTTCTGCATGGTGGGTGTGTGCTCTAACCAAGAGCCCAGGCACACTTAATGTATCTACTCTGTTTCTCAATCTCCTAGAGACCTTAATAAACAGAGTCAGTATTTCAAAGGTTTTGTTTATTTGCAGCTTCTTCTGTCCCTCCAGCCTGTTTTATGTGAGGAGTCTGTTTTTGTACTAAAGTGCATCACCCCACACTTATCTGTATTCAATTCATTAACCAATTAAACTGTTCCCCCAGTTTATTAACATGGATTTTAGACATTGGAAGATAAACAAGCAGCTCTGACAAGTCGAACGCCAACTGCAGGGAAGTGCACATCAAAGTCCATCATGTTGGCCAACAAGTCACGGTTGTGAACTCTGAACCCTCTGGGAGGCGTCTTTCTCAGCAGCTACACCGACTCCCCAACCCCCCCACCCCATCTCAAGCCCTTCCCCCTTCCCAAACCAAACTCTCTGTAGCCTCATTACTTTTACAGAAATTTCTATAAATGGAAAGGGCCACCACGGCCAACTGACTCAGAAAACATTCCAGGAAATGTCTGCTTTTCTAATAAGCTGAGAGCGCGAGAGAGGGGGAGAGGGGGAGAGAGAGAAGGAGAGGGAGTGAGAGAGAGAGGGAGAAGGAAAGAGAGCGAGAGGGGGAGGGGGTAGAGGGGGAGAGGGAGGGAGAGGGAGAAAGAGGGAGGGGCAGGGAGGGAGAAAGAGGGAGAGGGAGGGAGAGGGAGAGAGCGAGAGAGAGGGAGAGAGGGAGAGAGAGGGAGAGCGAGAGAGGGTGAGCGAGGGAGAGTGAGTGAGAAAGAGAGGGAGAGAGAGGGAGAGAGAGAGAGAGAGCGAGTGAGGGAGAGAGAGGGAGAGAGTGGGAGAGAGGGAGAGGGAGGGAGAGACAGAGGAGAAACAAGAGAGAGAGGCTGCCACCAGCTGTTTGGAGTCAGCAGGCTGTGGGATCAAGTCGTGCAGCAGAGATCTGGCCCTTTGTGATGCCAGTGCTGAGGGATCGCAGTGCCACTGCAGGGGTCAGGGTCTGGGGGCCATATTGAAACTTACAGCTGTCTCGTGTCTACATGAGCAGTCCCAAAGCGACCCTGTCAGAGGAGCTGAGGAACTCTCAGTGTCCTGGCTGTTCATTATCACTCAGGCTACATGTGGTGCTAACAGCAATCCCAGTGCATAGAAAGGCAATATGAGACCAAGTGAGATCCTTACATCATCTCCAAGTGAAGATTCATGGGGAATCTCTTAACATCTCGCTTTCCTTCCCCCTTCACTCTCCAAGCAGGATGCTAATTATTTTGGAAACGCAGGAACAGGAGCAGACCATTCGGCCCATCAGTCCTATTTCACCATTCACTCAGACCATGGCTGATCTGCAGGCCTAACTCCATATACCTGCCTTGGGCCTATATCCCTTGATGCTCTTTGCTCATGGAGTCTCAGAGCTGTGCAGCACAGAAACAGACCCTTCAGTCCAATCCATCCATGCTGACCAGATATCCTAAATTAATCCTGTCCCATTTGCCAGCATTTGGCCCATATCCCTCTGAACCCTTTCTATTCACATACCCATCCAGATGCCTTTTAAATGTTGTAACTGTACCACCCTCCACCACTTCCTCTGGCAGCTCATTCCATACACGCACCACCCTCTGTGTGAAAAAGTTGCCCCTCAGGTCCCTTTTAAATCTTTCCCCTAGCACCTTAAATCTATGCCCCTCTAGTTTAGGACACCCCTACCCTGGGGAAAAGACCTTGGCTATTCACCCTATCCATGCCCCTCATTTTATAAACCTCGATAAGGTCACCCCTCAGCCTCTGATGCTCCAGGGAAAATAGACCCAGTCTATTCAGCCCCTCCCTGTAGCTCTAACCCTCCAATCCCGCAACGTCCTTGTAGATAGTTTTTGCACCCTTTCAAGTTTCACAACATCCTTCCTACAGCAGGGAGACCAGAACTGAATGTAGTATTCCAAAAGTGGCCCTAACCAATGTCCTGTACAGCCACAACATGACCCTCCCAACTCCTATACTCAATACACTGACTAATAAAGGCTAGCGTACCAAACACCTTCACCGCCCTGTCTACCTGCGACTCCACTTTCAAACCTGCACTCTAAGGTCTCTTTGTTCAACAACACTACCCTGGACCTTACCATGGAGTGTATAAGTCCTGCCTTTCCAAAATGCAGCACCTTATGTTTATCTAATAAAAGATTGTCTATCTCAGCATTAATTTTAATATTTAATTAGCATTGACTGCTGCTGGAGAAAGAGAGTTCCGAACCCCCAACAAGCTTTGTGCATCAAACTGCTTTCTCACATCTCTCCTGAATGGCCTGACCCTCATTTTCAGACTATGCCCCTTCAAGTGGAAATAGTTTAGCTACTCTGTCTGTACCTGTTAATATCCTAAAGACTTTGATTAGATTAACTCTTTAACTTACTACATACCAGACAATAGATGCCTAATCTCTCCTCGCAACGTAATCCCTGAAGACCAGGTTTGATTCTGGCAAAACTGAGTTTAACAGACTGCAGGGCCCAACACATCCTTCCAAAGGTGTGGTGCCCCAATCTGCTCACAGTACTCCACGTGGAGTCTAACTAGTGTTGTTTGTATAACATCTGCATCCCTACATTCCTGCCCTTTAAAGATGCAGGCCAACATTTTATTAGCCTTCTTGACTATTTTCTGCACCTGTTTGTGGCATTTTTAAAGAGTTGTGCTCCTGAACTTCCAAATCCTGTTGGATTGTATTTAACTTGGAGGCTTAAAAAAAAACCCTTTATTGGTCTAAAACAGAGAATCTCTCAGTTGTTTATTTTAAAATCCAACCTCTACAATTTTGGAGCATGCCAGCTGATATTCTGAGGAAGGGTCACCGGACCCAAAACGTTAACTCTGTTTTTTCCTTCACAGATGCTGCCAGACCTGCTGAGCTTTTCCAGCAACTTCTGTTTTTGTTCCAGCTGATATTGCATTCACGACCCGATTGGGGCACAGACTCTGCCGAGCCCAGTTACCCCTCAGCCTTGTAGCCTCTAGGCATTCACTGATCATCTCACACCATTTGCGCTCCAATAATTCTATAAACCTGAGAGCCACAATCCACTTCAGAGCACAAGGTGGCACGGTGGGTCAGTGGTTAGCACTGCTGCCTCACAGCACCAGGGACCCGGGTTTGATTCCAGCTTCGGGTGACTGTCTGTGTGGAGTTTGCACATTCTCCCTGTGTCTGCGTGGGTTTCCTCCCACAGTCCAAAAATGTGCAGGTTAGGTGGATTGGCCATAGTGCCCAAAGATGTGCAGGTTAGGTAGATTGGCCATAGTGC
>NC_063370.1:2696096-2703346 GCF_021869965.1 Rhincodon typus
ATAGTGCCCAGGGATGTGCAGGTTAGATGGATTAGCCATAGTGCCCAGAGATGTGCAGGTTAGATGGATTAGCCATGGGAAATGCAGGGTTACAGGAACAGGGTTGGTGAAGACTTGATGGGCCGAACGGCACCATCCCACACTGTCGGGATCCTATGATCCCAGGAGTTCACTTGCTTGGCTTTGCACAGATTCAACAAGTAACTGTCTCTTCCCCTCGAGGGGCCCCTCCCTCACAGTGAGGGATCCATGGGAAATTTGGCCTTTTTAGCCGTGTCGGGGGGCCCTTCGACATTCCCATCAACTTAATCACACTCTTTCATGATAAACTCTCGTTTTAACATTACATAAATGCCAAGCTGCGACTGCATTGATGCGGCGCCTGGGGTTCACAAGCAAACCAAAGCCACACATCCCCTTCCAGCTTCCAGAATGGCTTCAAACGTAAGTGCAGTTCATCAAAAAATATATATATATAACTGGCAGCCACTCACAAAACCAGGAAAGATTTGCATTTATCCAGAAAACCTTGAACCACCTCATGTTTCAAAGAGTAGCCGCCAAGAGTATTTCAAATTAGCAGCCGTGTTGTACACAGCAAGATCCCATGCAGAGTTATCTCTCTTACTGAACAGTCAGTGGATTGGATGGCTTTGGCCACAAGGTCTTATAAAGGCAGTTGGAGCAAGGACAGCTCCTCGGAAACCGAGAGCCGAGAGGAGATTTGAACCTCCAACCTGCGCAATCCAGGTGGAGAGTTCCACCAGTTAACACAAGGTACAGGTGCATTAGGCCAGCCCATCCTTTGCAGAAGCTGCCAACCCCATGAAGATTCTTGCTCGAGAGAGAGTGAAACATCAGGGGGACCGTTGTAACCGTCCTTCACTCAAAGGATAACAAAACTCTGGATGTCTCGTCCACCACCAACACACCCCAAAAAAAAACTGTGAACCGAGATGAAGAGATTCGCGCGAGCCTAACTTATTTAGGGACTTGGATGCAAAACCAGGCAGATAGATGGTTCCCCTCCAAGCCACTCACCTCCAGTCTCCCCAAAGCCTGTCCCACCATCAACAAGGCACAAGTCAAGAGTGGGATGGAATACTCCCCACGTCATTATCAGAGAATTCCCACAGTGTGGAAACAGGCCCTTCGGCCCAACAGGTCCACACTGACCCTCACAGTATCCAACCCAGACCCGTCCCCCATATCCCACCTAACCTACACATCCCTGAACGAGCAATTTAGCATGCCCAATCCACCCTAACCTGCACATCTTTGGACTGTGGGAGGAAACCGGAGCACCCGGAGGAAACCCACGCAGACACGGGGAGAATGTGCAAACTCCACACTTGCCCTGGATGGGGGCAGCCCCAACAAACACTGAAGAAGCTCAATTCCATCCAGGAGAAAGCAGCCGCTTGATTGGCACCACATTCACAAACATCCCACTCCCTCCTTCCACCAACAGCAGCAGTGTGTGCTATCCACCAGCTTTAGGGGAGGCGACAGCCTAGTGGTATTATCACTGGGTTATTAATCCAGAGACCCAGGTAATTTACCGGGAACCCGGGTTCGAATCCCACCACGGGCAGATGATAGACTTTGAATTCAATAAAAAATCTGGAATTAAGTGTCTAATGATGATCGTGAGTTGATTGTTGGGGAAAAACCCATCTGTCTCACTAATGCCCTCCTTACCTGGTCTGACCTACATGTGACTCCAGACCCACCCTCTGGGATTGGTAATAAATGCTGGCCTTGCCAGCGATGCCCTCATCCTGTGAATGAATAAATAAAGGATGCCCTGCAGAAATTCACCAAAGATCCTCAGGCAGCACTTTCCAAACCCACGACCACTTCCATCTAGAAGGACAAGGGGCAGCAGATACATGGGAACACCAGCCCCCTGCAAGTTCCCCTCCAAGTCACTCACCATCCCAGCTTGGAAATATATCACCATTCCTTCACTGTCACTGGGTCAAAATCCTGGAATTCCTTCCCACAGCACATGGATTGCAGCGGTTCAAGGAGGCAGCTCACCACCACTTCTCAAGGGGCAACTAGGGATGAGCAATAAACACTTGGCCCAGCTAGTGACACTCATATCCTGCAGACACATGTTTCAAAAAGATTCAAGACCTAGATCAGTCATGATTTAGTTGAATAATGGCTGAATGGCCTTCTCTCTTTCTTTCCCTATTCCTTACCATCTGGCAAGTAATTTCTCCCACAGTCTATCTGTTTAGCCACTTACATGAAACAGTGCAGAATGCTCTCCTAGTCCAGGGTCTCACTGCTCCCCGTTAGTGAAAGCAGGAAGGAAATCAGACAGAGAGAGACCCAGCAGAGTTACAATCCCCTTCAACTCAAGGCTCCAGCATCGAAAGAAACAGAAAGTTGAGAGAGGCTGAGTCTGTATGAGTCAGGAGGGATAGCAGAGAACTGTGCTTGGGTTCGAGAGAGTTAAGAGCTATCAGCTAGTCAGAAACCAAGGTAAAACAAGACAGCTCACTGAGCCAGACTAGACACAACAGATACCATGATACTGTATTTTGTCTGTGACACCCACAATACATTCTCAAATCAATTGGACAATCAGCCATAATGCTATATTTTAATGTCAAGTAACCAGATTAACATCTTGACAGAAAATATGTGCACACAAATCGAACACAACATCAGTAAAAGTTTCGCACAAAAAATTCATCACCTGAATATTTGCCCCCATCCAACACAAAGAGAATGCAACACAGGAGGCCATTCGTACTGTCATGCCCGTACTTGAAGTTCCCTCCACTGAGTCACACACTGCCCGCTCTACCCCCAACGCCCTGCAATTTTATGCTGTTAAATTATTTCTTTTTTTGCAAAGTTCCTGTGGAATCTGCTTTGAAATAAAAACCAAAATGACTGCGGATGCTGTAAATTGGAAACGAGAACAGAAGTTGCTGGAAAAGCTCAGCAGGTCTGGCAGCATCTGTGGAGAGAAAATCAGAGTTAACTTTTCGGGTCGATTCCCATTCTATCATCATCTGGCTGGCTCCTGCTCCCTGTGTCAGCTAGTACCTCCACACAATACAGTCACCAGTTGTGCCCATTTCTGAGCAGTGCAGTTACAAACTGGAGCGGGTCATGCTGCTAGTGACCCCAGTAAGATGGAGACGATAAGACCATAAAATATAGGATCAGAAATTAGGCAATTCGGCCCATCAAGCCTGCTCCGCCATTCAATCATGGCCGATAAGTTCCTCAACCCCATTCTCCCACTTTGTCCCCGTAACCCTTGATCCCCTTGATAATCAAGAACCTATCTATCTCCGTCTTAAATGTATTCAATGACCAGGCCTCCACAGCCTTCTGTGGCAGTGAATTCCATGGATTCACCACTCTCTGGCTGAAGAAATTTCTCCATATCTCCGTTCTAAAAGGTCTTCCCTTTACTCTAAGGCTGTGCCCTCGGGTCCTAGTCTCTCCTACCAATGGAAACATCTTCCCAACATCCACTCTGCCCAGTCCATTCAGTATTCTGTAAGTTTCAATTAGATCCCCCCTCATCCTTCTAAACTCCGAGCACAGACCCAGAGTCCTCAAACAGTGATCTTTGTAACATCAGATCATCTGCCATGATACAGCGATGATCCCATGACTTTGCCTCTTAAAGGGATATCGCAGACGAACATTACACCCTCTGTCGCAAACCTCTCCACAACTTCAATCTGCTACCCAGCAACAAATTTCATGTTAAGCAGATTTGACAGAATTCATCATAAATGCAAGAGTTTCTCCGCTAAATAATTATTTCTTTATCCAGAAACAAAACTTCTGCTACATTCCAGGGATCTGTGGAGTTTTTACATATTTGGCAAAAGGGTCCTCAGTACTCTTTAGTCTTTGGAATTCTTAACTCACAGTCACTCCTTCAGCATTCCCCCAGAGTCCAAAAAAATCCAAAAAAAAACAAATATTTACGCAGCATCTCCCGTGACCTCAAAGTGTCCTGAAGAACATTACAGCCAATGAAGTATTTCTGAAGTGTTGTAATGTTTTGTGACAATAAAGGATATCCTATTCTATTCTGACACTGCTACAGTCTGTTCTGAACATACTGTGAAAGCGCCCCAGTCCCCTCCCCCCACTCCGCACAGGGACCCTGAGCTTGTGAAAAGTGTGATATCATCACTCTATTTTCTGTTTGTTGGTATTTGAGGAGGAAAGGGAAACAGGGAGTTGGCGGGAAAATAGAATTGAAGCAGCGGGACCTTGATCAGATGGGCCAATGGGCCGAGCAGTGGCAGATGGAGTTTAATTTCATGGTGCTGCATTTTGGAAAGGCAAATCAGGGCAGAACTTCTAGACTTATAGGTAAGGTCCTGGGGAGTGTTGCTGAACAAAGAGACCTTGGAGTACAGGCTCATAGTTCCTTGAAAGTGGAGTCACAGGTAGACAGGGCGGTGAAGAAGGCATTTGGTATCTTGTCTTTATTAGTCAGTGCATTGAGTATGGAAGTTGGGAGGGTCATGTTGTGGCTGTACAGGACATTGGTTAGGCCACATTTGGAATACTGTGTGCATTTCTGGTCTCCGTGCTCTAGGAAGGATGTTGTGAAACTTGAAAGAGTTCAGAAAAGGTTTACAAGGATGTTGCCAGGGTTGGAGGGTTTGAGCTACAGGGAGAGGCTGGGGTTATTCTCCCTGGAGCGTCAGAGGTTGAGGGGGTGACCTTATAGAGGTTTATAAAATCATGAGGGGCATGGAGAGGGTGAATAGCCAAGGTCTTTTTCCCAGGGTAGGGGAGTCCAAAACTAGAGGGGCATAGGTTTAAGGTGAGAGAGGAAAAATTTAAAAGGGACCTAAGGGGCAACTTTTTCACACAGAGGGTGGTGCGTGTACGGAATGAGCTGCCAGAGGAAGTGGAGGAGGCTGGTACAATTACAACATTTAAAAGGCATCTGGATGGGTACATGAATAAGAAGGGTTTAGAGGGATGTGGGCCAACTGCTGGCAAATGGGACTAGAATAATTTAGGATATCTGGTCAGCATTGACGAGTTGGACTGAAGAGTCTGTTTCCGTGACTCTATGAACCAGAGGATCAGCCACAATCATCCCGAAGGGCAGGACAGGCTCGAGGGGCTGAATGGCCCCACCTCTTGCTTCTCCTCTGCTCCAGACATTGGGTTAAGCTCCAAGTTCCTTGTGCTGCAGGATCTTGCAGAACTGGAGGTCTTTACACTTGAGCAAGGTGGATGGGACAGTGCGAGCAGCGGTGCTGTTACAGGGAGCATACAGGGAGCTGACTGTCAGCTCACCCTCATGTTTACAGGAGCATTGTGTGTGGGTCCAAGTCTCCTTATCTGAGGAAGGATGTTCTGGCTATGAAGGAAGTGCAACAAAGATTTACCAGACTGGTCCCTTGGATGGCAGGACAGACATATGAAGAGAGACTGGATTGGTCAAGAGTATATTCACTGGAGTTGAGAATAATGAGGGTGGGAAATCTCACAGAAACCTGTAAAATGCAAACAGGGCTAGAGAGGACATAGCAGAGAGTCCAGAACCAGGGGGTCACAGTCGAAAGATACAGGGAATGTCATTTCGGTTTGAGATGAGGAGAAATATCTTCACCCAGAGAGTGGGGAGCCTGTGGAATTCTCTGCCACAGAAAACGGTTGAGGCCAAAACATCGAATGTTTTCAAGAAGGAGTTAGATATAGTTTTTAGTGCTAAAGGGATCAAAGAGTATGGGGGAGAAAGCGGGAACAGGGGACTGAGTTGGATGATCAGCCGTGATCCTATTGAAGGGTGCAGCAAGCTCGAAGGCTGAATGGCCTATTCCTGCTCCTATTTTGTATGATTCTGGCAGGTTCCTTTAACAGGACTGTCATTCCTGAGATGGAGGGAGAAAATTAAAAATAAACTGTGCTTTCTGTAACACTATCCAGGAACGCAGAAAGGGGCTGGATTCAAAATGGGGGAGGGGTCAATGGAGTTTTGGCAAATGATGGGGGAGAGTAAGGGTTATTTTAAAGGTGATTTACCTAGGCCAGCAATAGGGTTAGGGGTTAGGGTTAGCATGGGTTAGGGTTAGTGTTAGGGTTAGGGTTGGGGTTAGAGGATGGGTGTAGGTGTTGGGGTTAGGGGTTAGGGTTAGAATAGGTTAGGGTTGGAGTTATGGATTGGGGTTGGGGTTAGGGTTAAGGGTTAGAGTTAGGGGTTAAGGGGTGAGGGTCAGGGGTGGGAGTTAGGGTGTGGGAGATTATGGGGTAAGGGTTAGGGGTGGGAGATTATGGGGTGAGGGTTAGGAGTCAGAGTTAGGGCGTGGGGGTCAGGGGTGGGAGTTAGGTTGTGGGGAATTATAGGGTGGGATTAAGGGGTGAGGTTTAGGGATTATGGGATTGGGGTTGAGGTTGGGTGTTAGAGGTGTGGGTTGGGGGTGGTGACTATGGATTGGGAGTTAAAGTTGGGGTTAGGTTTAGGGGTTGGAGTTGGGGGTTAGGGTTTAGGGGGTTAGAATGGGTTTTCTGTGACCATTGCAAATGTATTTGCTCCCCACCAAACCCTTCCCCTCCCTCCCTCTCTCTCCCTCCCCCCCTCCCAGGGCCCAAATTGTACGTTGGTGTCTGAACATTCCCGAAGTGACTGGGCATGTGTGTTTTGTTTAGGAAGTGCATTCCGTTTCCAATTGAAGCCACACTGGAACTCATGACTTCACTAGAAAAGAGCCCCTTGCGAAACTAATATGGGGGCTTATAAAATCCGTCTGCTCGGTTTCTATTGGTCACTGGTTAATTCCTGTCAGTCGCTGTTAATCACAATATTTATTAAAAACAATACAAACGCTTTACACAACCAATAAACTGCACTCAGACTTCTTCAGAGAGATTTTGTTGAGCTGCCTTGCCCAGGGCATAATTATCTGAGGTATTTGCAATATTCCAGTTTCTTTCCCTCTCTCTCTCTCTCTTTCTCTCACACACAAAGGCCCTTACACCCTCACTGCCTGAGGATGTTAAATAAATACGTCACTGTCAAATTCAAACTGGCTTTCCCATCAAGTCTTAGAGCCTGCCTTTCCCAGGCCCCCAGTACAGGCTCCAACTCTCCGCTGCAGTGTCTCCCCACATTTGTCTCAGTCTCCTTGGGATAGAGTTTTGTCCAGGCATCCCTCATCCTCAGAACAGACACAAATTCAAAGCAAAATACTGAGAAGAGGTTTTGCTCCTCCAGTTTGCATGGAGCTTCACTGGAA
>NC_063370.1:2703846-2718130 GCF_021869965.1 Rhincodon typus
CCCCCCATCCCCCATCCCCCTACCCCACATCGCCATGGGCCTGGAATCACATGTAGGCCAGAGCAGGATAAGGAGAGTGGATCTTCTTCCCTAAAGGGTATTTGTGACCCTGGGGGGATTTTGACTGTAACGCCCTTGGGGCAACCCTTGACTGAATTCACGTATAACCATTGCCCTCCCGGGTGGGGTTCGATCCCGGGTTTGGGGTGTTCTCAATTGCTAGACTAGTGACATTACCACTACACCATCCTGTCTTCAAGAGCCCCTCTCCCAGTAACAGACCTGGGACAGATGGGGATTTGGGATTGGGAGTGTCTATAGCTTTCGAGGTTTGGCCGTTTGGGAATCGAAGCAGAACAGAAACTCTCTCTGTAACATTCAGCCCTGTGCCTTGTCAGCAGGAAAACTGCTCAGATAGCTCCCACGCTACATCATAGACCACACTTCATGGGCTGTAAAAGTGTGCTGGGAGGTTCACAAAAAGCACTATACAAATGCAGATTCTTTCTTTGCTCTGTCTCCTAATGGCTGAAGGTTTGGGACAGAGGGAGAGATGGAGTGTGAAAGAGAGAGAGAGAGAATCAGAGTTTTAGCCCGAGATCAGAGAGCATGGGGACAAATGCAAAGTGGGTTCAGAAACCGACCACCCCTGCTTTGGGAGGACAATTCTGTCCAATCAGTGAAAGGTATTCCTCTGGAAGAGGGTGAAAGAAACTCAGCATGTTACAAAGTGCAGGTAAAGATCCCAGAAAGGGGAACTTTGTTTGAAATGAGGGATTGTTCTCATCTTGGACACCACAGTTGGAGGGTTTGAGCTACAGGGAGAGGCTGAATAGACTGGGGCTATTTTCCCTGGAGCGTTGGAGGCTGAGGGGTGACCTTATAGAGGTTTATAAAATCATGAGGGGCATGGAGAGGGTGAATAGCCAAGGTCTTTTCCCCAGAGTAGGGGGAGTTCAAAGCTAGAGGGGCATAGGTTTAAGGTGAGAGGGGAAAGATTTAAAAAGGGATCTGAGGGGCAACTTTTTCACACAGAGGGTGGTGCGTGTATGGAACGAACTGCCAGAGGAAGTGGTGGAGGCTGGTACAATTACAACATTTAAAGGTATCTGGATGGGTATATGAATGGGAAGGGTTTAGAGGGACATGGGCCAAATGCTGGCAAACGGGACTGGATTAATTTAGGATATCTGGTCGGTATGGAGACTCTGTTTCCGTGATGTACAGCTCTATGACTCCAGATCCACAGTGATGTGGTTGACTCCTAAGCACCTTCTGAAATGGCTTTGCGAAACACTCAGGATCAAAGGTCACTCAGAGATGGCCAATATGATGTTGGCTTGGTCCAGCGACACACGAACAAATAAGGAGCTGGTAATTTGCCGACACTTAAAATATTTGTCACTAAGTGCCAAAAATAAAGGCCACTTCCATCCTTGACATGGATAAATCTATTTCATCTCGTTGCCTGGCAACAGCGTATTTTCCCCTCTGTCTCTCTCTCTCTGCCTTCACTGAACCTCTCGAGCTTTTGTCAATGCAAACTAAAATGATCTGACATTTGCAAACAGGAAGGTGTTGCTGGTTTGCAGGTGCTCACACATCTCTCTGTTCTCTCGATTTGTCTGTCTCCGTGGAGAAGCAGCTTGTGCTTGGAAAAAAAATCAGGGGAATGGCACGGTTATAATCACGGACAGCGAGTGAGACAGTGCGAGGTAAATCCGGGTCGAATATCTCAGCGGCTTGTCAGGCTGGGCCGGTTTCCCAGGTGAAACGGAGAGATTTTTGCAGTTTTGAGTTGTGAAAAAGGCAGTGAGTTGCTAAACTGTTCTGGGTCACAGGCTCGTGGTTTCTTTCAGGAAGTCAGAGCACAGTGCAGTTCTGCAATGTTTTCATTTTATCTCCCACATCAACAGCCAGTAACTCTCTGATCCAGTGTGTTCAGACTTAAACCGAGCAGAGTTATTTCACAATTGCAATTGATCAGTGTTTTTCAAAAACACAGCACTTTTCCACTCGTTCATAGCCGCTCGCAGGGTTACACATGTTTTGCCAGAAAGGGGTTTTTGTTTTTGGAAATTGACCATTTCCTTGTGTCGTTTCATTGCCTGTTTGTTAAAATGTGCACGTTTGATCTGGCAGCTTTATCCTCGGTTTCTCCTGCTTTGTAACGTGCAAATTCCAGCTTCTCAGGCCCAGCTCAGGAGGTTCCACACTAATCCCATCAGCCAGGACCTGAACACACAATCAGATTCATCACAGCGCTGTGGGAGCGCCGCAATGTCGGAGGGTCAGTGCTGAGGGAGCGCCGCAATGTCGGAGGGTCAGTGCTGAGGGAGTGGGCACTGTCGGAGGGTCAGTGCTGAGGGAGCGCCGCACTGTCGGAGGGTCAGTACTGAGGGAGCGCCGCACTGTCGGAGGGTCAGTGCTGAGGGAGTGCGCACTGTCAGAGGGTCAGCGCTGAGGGGGCGCCACACTGTTGGAGGGTCAGGGAATGCTTACCTTTCATCCTGTGGAATCTTGCTGTGCACTGGACTCCCCTGAGATGTTGGGACAGTGAATGTTAGGTGGTATGTTGGCTAGGGGCTGAGGGTGTTGATGGTGGGAGACCTAGCGTTGAAAAACCATGAATGTATCTAAGCAACGTTGACACCTCAGCACGGATGGTGTGGTATTTAGTGCCAGCGGAAACCCCTACCCCAGAGAGATTCACCATCAAGAGGCAAAGACTCAACGTCTACTTGGCGAGGGGGGGTGGGTGCGGGGTTTGTTGGCGGTGGGGGTCAGCGCCGTATGTGGCTACACTGCTTCGGTGCAGCTCAGTCAGAGTGTGGGCCTTGCCTGAAGGTCGTGTTATGTCTTGTTGATAAATAAGGTTACAATGTGAAGCAGCGAGAGCGTCTTACGTTTCATGTTTGGCTTCAGTCTCTTTGCCATGCGTGTGGCTCGAGTGTATTAGAGATTGGAATCAGGCGATTGCAGACCCTGCCCTATCTCCATCCAAGACGCTCCGTAGGGAGGACAGATTCCCAGACCCTCTGGCCCCCTCCAGTCTGTGTCTCCCTCCTCCCCCCTTGCTGTGGGGGTGGTTATGAGACTGGAGTGAGGGGGCCCGTAGTGATTATAGTACCGGACTGAGGGTTTAAAGTGGAATTGCTCGCTGCAGCAGTGATGTGTTCAGTCCAGAGGTGCATTGTAGAGGTTGGGAGGCTGAGTCAGTGCATGGGTTTTAATGGGCTGACTGTGATTAGGCCAGGCTACGTGGTAACACTGGGATACTCAGGGTAACGGAGCATCATTAACCCTTTCAGTGCTGCTGAAGACATTTTCGGTATATTCACTCATGGATGTGGGTGTGTCTGGCTGGGCCCAGTATTTATTGCCCATCCCTAGTTGCCCCTTGGGAAGGTGAGGGTGAGCTGCCTTCTTGAACCGCTGCAGTGCCCCTGCTGTGGGTTGACCCACACTGCCCTGAGGGAGGGAATTCCAGGATTTTGACCCAGCGACAGTGAAGGAACGGCAATATATTTCCAAGTAGGGATGGTGAGTGGCTTGGAGGGGAACTTGCAGGGGGTGGTGCTCCCATGTATCTGCTGCCCCTTGTCCTTCTAGATGGAAGTGGTTGTGGGTTTGGAAGGTGCTGTCTGAGGATCTTTGGTGAGTTTCTGCAGTGCATCTTGTAGATGGTACACACTGCTGCGACTGAGCGTCGGTGGGGGTGGAGGGAGTGGGATGTTTGTGGATGTGGTGCCAATCAAGCGGGAGCTGCTTTGCCCTGGATGGTGTTGAGCTACTTGAGTGTTGTTGGAGCTGCCCCCATCCAGGGCAAGTGGGGAGTATTCCATCCCACTCCTGACTTGTGCCTTGTAGATGGTGGGACAGGCTTTGGGGAGTCAGGAGGGGAGTTACTCGCTGCAGGATTCCCAGCCTCTGACCTGCTCTTGTAGCCACTGTGTTTATGCGGTGAGTCCAGTTGAGTTTCTGGTCAATGGTAACCCCCAGGATGTGGATAGTGGGGAATTCAGTGATGGTAACACCATTGAATGTCAAGGAATTGTCTATCAGCTCCCTCCCTTGGCCTCTGTACAGAAAGATGCTACAGTCTGCTCAGTTTTTCAGGAGAATTTGAACCTCTCAGCCTTGGTTTCACAGTCACAGAATGAAAAGAAACCTTCACCAGTGACTCCTTCTGAGTACTGATCACGGGACAGTCTTAAATGTAGACGTCTCCTGGTTTTACATCCAGCTGTATCACACTGATAAAAGAACAAGAGATGGCACTCCATCCGCGGAGATAATGCGAATGTCATGAACGGCTAAGATATAGGAGCAGGAGTTAGGCCATTCAGCCCCTCGAGCCTGTTCCATCATTCAATAAAACCTGATCCAATTACAGTCTTAACTCCATTTTGCCGTCTGCCCCTCGTAGAGTCACAGAGTCATTTTTAAAATTTTTCTTCCCTCACCTTAAAAATGTGCCCCCTAGTCCTGAAATCCCCCATCCTAGGGAAAAGGCAACTACCAATAACTCTATCTCTACTCCTCATTATTTTATTAACTTTTATAAGGTCACCTCTCAACCTCCTATACTCCAGTGAGAAAAGTCCCAGTGTATCCAGCCTTTCTTTATAACTCAAACCTTCCATACCCAGCAACATCCTGGTAAATCTCTTCTGAAGCCTCTCCAGTTTAATAATATCCTTCCTGTAGCGGGGCGACCAGAACTAGACACAGTGCTCCAGAAGAGGCCTCACCAATGTCCTGTACAACTTCAACATGACTTCCCAACTTCTTTACTCAAAGGACTAAGCAATGAAGGTAAGTGTGCCAAACGCCTTTTTAACCACCCTGTCTATACGTGACACAACGTTCAAAGAATGATGTACCTGAACCCTTGGGGGTCTCTGTTCTACCATACTACCCAAGGCCCAACTATTTGCTGTATAAGACCCACCCTTGTTTGTTTTATCAAAATGCCATACCTTGCGTTTATCCAAATTGAGCTCCATCTACCATTTTTCAGCACATTGACCCATTTGATCAAGGTCCCTTTGTAATCTTAGACCTTCTTCATTGTCTACTGTGCCACCAATTTTGGCGTCATCTGCAAACTTACTAACCATGCCTTCTCTATTCTCATCCAAATCATTTATATAAATGACAAACAGAGAGCCCAGAACCGATCCCCGTGGAGCACACCACTGGCAATAGGCCTCCAGTTCGAAAAGCAACCCTCCACCACCAGTCTCTGTCTCCTGCCTTGAAGTCAATTTGTGTCCAATTGGCAAGATCACGCAGAATCCCATGTGACCTAACGTTACGAATGAGTCTACCATGCGGAACCTTGTCAAAGGCTTTACTGAAGTCCGAGTAAAACAACGTCTGTTGCTCTGCCCTCATCGATCTTCTTGGTAACTTCCTCAAAAAACTCAGTGTGATCTTTGACTCACTCTGGAAATCTGCCTCTGCCTCAGATCGATTCAATGATCCAGTGCCCACTGGTTGCTGGGCAAGAGAATTCCAAATTCAAGGAATTCCCCATCTCTGTCCTAAATGGAAGACCCCTCATTTTGAAACTCTTGTCCCCCAGGATCTAGAAAGAGTTTCTCAGCATTCGACTCTGTTGAGCACCCCCTCACCTCCTCGGATTGCAATGAGATCACCTTCAGACCTCTGGATACTACTGTTGGTTGCAGTGAGATTACAGTGACTGTGTTAACGTCGATACTATCAGAACGAGTTGTCTTACTTACTGATAGCTTGGATCGCGAAATCACGTCCATAATCTCGGATTCCATCCCTGAATATTACTGTCTCGCTGCGTGTCTCATTTCAGAATTGGGTCGAATTTTGTTTCCGCAAATTTTTAGCAGAAAGTGACATCTTTAAGGGGAGATATACAGGAGGAGAGGAGAGAGAAAAGGATGCACTGATAGGAGAAGACAGGAGAGAGGGTTGTCTGAGCTTTGTATGAGATATAAGCGATCAGATGGGCTGAATGGCCTGATTCTGCACTGTAAACCTGACATAAAACAAATGTGTTCACGTCTCAATCAAAGAACATTTGGGGAAAAACAAAGCAAATCCTTTTAAATCTTTGTGTCAGAAAGATTTCTGCCCACTTTATTTTTATCTTGTTGAAATGCTTAAAATAACAAAGACATCTGAAGCTGTTGCTACATCTGTCTTTAATTTTGAACCAACAGGTATTGCTGAAGCTAAACATTTCGATTGAAAACTTCAACAGTGAGGTTGATGGGTTTTTTTGGCAGATAACGGGGGATCGAGGACTTTAAAGCAAAGACAGATACGGAACAAAACAGAAGTTGCTGGGAGAGCTCAGCAGGTCTGGCAGCATCTGTGGAGAGAAAACAGAGTGAATGTTTCAGGTCCAGTGACCCTTCCTCAGATAACTGTCAGCATTGAGTTAACTGTCCCATGGTCTAGTGGCGGAATAGCCTCTTAATCCGAGGGACACAAATTTGTGATGGATAACTTTTAAAGAAGATGTTTTTTGGAGTGCTAGATGTGTGAGAGAGGTTACAAACGGAGGTCTGATTAACCCATTCAAAAAGGAGTCAGTAGATGATTTTTGGATAAAATAAAGGACTTGGAGGCCTGGAAATCTGAAACACAAACAGAAATTGCTGGAGAAACTCAGCAGGTCTGGCAGCATCTACGGAGAGAGAAACAGAGTTATTATTTCAAGTCCAGTGTCTTTTTTGCAATAATCAAAGTTTCCAAGTTAACTCAGTACTATGTGGCAGTAGGCCATTCAGCCCATCAGGGGCACACCACCCCTACACAGGGCATCTCACACACACACACCCACACCTCACCCCTATAACCTTACATTTCCCATGACTCACCCACCCAGCCTGTATGTGTTTGGACTGTGGGAGGAAACCCACGCCGACACAGGGAGAATGTGCAAACTCCGCGCAGACAGTCGCCTGAGGCTGGGAATTGAACTCGGGTCCCTGGTGCTGTGAGGCAACAGTGTTAACCACTGAGCCACTGTGCAATGCTGCCAGACCTGCTGAATTTCTGCAACAGTGTCCGTTTTTAGTCTAATTGAATTCTCTGTCAGGTTACTGTGTGTGTGTGTGTATGTCTGTATGTGTCTATCTGTTATGAAGCATGGCTTTGTGTGAGGGAATCTGATTGTCCAAGGAAATGGAATGTCTCATTCTCTGCATTTACGTAGCTCCTAATTCTGCCCTTTTCCTCCCGTCAGGTGCCTCCAGACCGTGCTCGGCCTCATCCCTGACCCTGATGGCGGCGGCCGTGGTGGACGGGGTATCAGTTGCCCCCATCTCGGGCAGCTGTACGTCCGTGAACACAGTTTGTTCGGATAGTGACCACCCGGTGAGCCTCAGCTCTTCCACTTCCTCGGCATCGCTGCAGGATGGTCACAGCTCGTTCGGCAGCAATGGGACCCTGGTACCAAGCACAGGCAGTTTCAGTTACCCCGCTGTGCTCGGCAGCGACATCAGCCTGGACCTAACACCGGTCAGCCATGCCAAGGCCCCCTTGGGGGAGGGGGATGGCAGGCCCGGGAACATGATGATGGAAGCTCCCCGGGGAATGGACTGTCGCGGTGTTCCCTGGTCCCCTCCTCCCAGCGCCACGTCCCAACTCAAGGAGCCCCTGGTGAAGCTGTCCCATGTGGACAGGGTGGTGAAGGAGATCATTGAAACTGAACAGGCGTTCGTTCGGGATTTGAAGAGCATCGTGGAGGTAAGGCAAGACCCTCCCAAAAATTGAGATTGGGTGCAATATGCATTTGCAAGCCCATGAGCCCTCACATGTACCTCATGGCCCCCACATACTGTCAACCTGCTCCCACTCTCTCCATGACCGATCCCTTAGAATCATACAATCTCTACAGCGTGGGAGAAGGCTGGTTGGCCCATCGAGTCTGCACTGACCCTCTGAAGACCACCCTGCATTTCCCATGGCTAATCCACCTTCCCTGTATGTCCCTGAACACTATGGGGTAATTTCTCATGGCCCAATCCACCCTAACCTGCATATCTTTGGACTGTGGGAGGAAACTGGACCACCCAGAGGAAACCCATGCAGATATGGGGAGAATGTGCAAACTCCACACAGACAGTTGCCCAAGGCTGGAGTTGAACCTGGGTCCCTGGTGCTGTGAGGCAGCAGTGCTAACCACTGAGCCGCTGTGCCACCCCACTTCTCCTTTCCCCCAGACTATCCCCTCAGTGAGGGAGGGGATGGCCTAGTGATATCATAACCTGCCTGTTAATCTGGAGATCCAGCTCATGTTCCAGGAACATGGGCTCAAATCCCCCCAGGCCAGGCAGTGGAATTTGAATCCAATAAAAATCTGGAATTAAAAGTCCAACAATGACCATTGCCCAGCCTGGGGCTATTTTCCCTGGAGCGTCAGAGGCTGAGGGGTGACCTTATAGAGGTTTCTAAAATCATGAGGGGCATGGATAGGGTGAATAGCCAAGGTCTTTTCCCCAGAGTAGGGGAGTCCAAAACTAGAGGGGCATAGGTTTAAGGTGAGAGGGGAAAGATTTAAAAGGGACCAAAGAGGTAACTTTTTCACGCAGAGGGTGGTGTGTGTATGGAATGAGCTGCCAGAGGAAGTGGTGGAGGCTGGTACAATTACAACATTTAAAAGGCATCTGGATGGATATATGAATAGGAAGGGTTTAGAGGGATATGGGCCAAATGTTGGCAAATGGGACTAGATTATTTTAGGATATCTGATTGGTGTAGATGAGTTGGACTGTGCTGCATGTGCGTATGGATCTACCTGGGTCACTAATGCCCTTTAGGGAAGGAAACTGCCATCCTTACCTGGTCTCGTTCCACATGTGACTCCAGACCCACAGCAATGTGGTTGACTCCTAACTGCCGTCTGGGATGGGCTATGAAAGCTGGCCCAGCGAGTGACACCCACACCGTGCAAATGAATAAAAATATAATCATACACCCAACCCTGCAACGACTTAATGTGCTGGACAGGGGTAAAAGATGGAGTGAAACAGGGCTGGGGGTGGGGACAGACAATCCAGCTCTTCCTCCCTCCCTTGAGGGATGTCTCTTCCTCAATCCGCTCGATGGCCCAGCCCATTAGCACGTTCCTGCTTGTGGGATCGTGCCGTGCACCGATTGGTTTCCTGTATCAGCAGGTTGACTGCACTTCAGACTCATTTCTGTGTCAGCGAGATGCTTTGGTGGTGTTATTTAGAAATGGGCCCCTTCCCCTTTCACTGAGTCTGCCCACATGTCAGAGCCGGTGAGTGTAGGGAATGTTTGAATTTCCCAATGGCTTTGGTTACTTTCCTGCATCGAGACGCTAACAGCTGCAATGAGGCGGGTTGGGGGTGGGTCCCAGGTCTCATGGTGATGTAGCTGGGGTAGGGGGTGAATGTTGGCTGAGACACTGTTGTCTAGGACACAAATAGCTTGGTGTCCACCACCACTAGTTTCAAGGAAGCGGAAGCCCGAGCTGCTGAAGCAGTGACAATGCTGCACTGGGTCAGAGCCGACACTGTGTCCTGCAGTGTGCCTCAAACTCCGCAACATTACACCCAAAGGGGAGGTCTGCCGAGGTGATGCCCTCCCTCCCCCCGACCAGGGGGGTCGGTGGGGTGGTGGGTGCTGGATGTCTCAGCCGATGTGCGTTCCCAATCCAGATTCCACACACAGGCCGGTAACCAGAGTCACTGTCTGGAGACCAGGAGCTTGGCAAAACCCAAATGACAGGCTCAGTGGTTAGCCACTGCTTCCTCACAGGGACCCAGGTTCGATTCCACCCTCAGGGAGTTTGCACATTCTCCCTGTGTCTGCGTGGGTTTCCTCCGGGTGCTCCGGTTTCCTCCCACAGTCCAAAGATGTGCAGGTTAGGGTGGATTGGCCGTGGGAAATGCAGGGTTACACGGATAGGGTAGAGGGGGGCTGGGTTTGTTGGGGATGCTCTTTGGAGGGTAGGTGAGACTTGAATGGCCTCTTTCTGCTCTGTAGGGATTCTATTCCATGATTCTGGAATTAAGAATCTAATGATGACCGTGAATCCATTGTCAGGAAAAAAAACCATCTGGGAAGGAAACTGCCATCCTTACCTGGTCTGGCCTACATGTGACTCCAGACCCACAGCAATGTGGTTGACTCTGATACTGCCCTCTGGGGAATTAGGGATGGGCAATAAATGCTGCCTGGCCAGCGACACCCTCATCCTATGAATGAATAAAGAAAAAATAAAATTCCATGGTCCAATAGTGCCTTCAGAGAGGGGGACCCGCCTCTTCCAATCCTGCTGTGACCTGGACTGAACAGTCATGAGTCCAGAACCCCCTGCCCAACCCCTAGTCCCACCTGGTTGTTCCTCAATCTCCTATAATGTGGCCTGCCATCCAATTATCAGAACCTCTCAGGGTCACTGGGCAATAAACCCAATCCTGCCAGTGTCACCCACAACACGAGAACAAATTCAGAAAGACTCAGAGGAGGGCCTGGGGTCCCATTTCCAAATCTGAGGCCAGGCCTTGTGGAGGTGCAGAGGAATTCACTCGCATGGTTCCACAAATGAGTGTGGTCAATGCGGAGAGACCACAGGCGCTTCTATTGGTCTCTTTACCTAGGAAAAGGCTGGCGAGAGAGAGAACCGAGACACTCCAAGTCATGAGGGAGGCTTGGCCGGGTGTAGAGGGACCAGTGAGAGACTGAAGAGGAGATGAGGATAAATATTTTGCCCCAGCAAGTTGTTGTAGTCTGAAAGGTCTTTGCAAGTCAATTCAACAGGAATGTTCAAAAAGGAACTGGAAGGAAGGCTTGAAGAGGAACGATTAACTGGCCACACAGAGAGAGAGTGTGGGCTCATTGGGGAGCTGTCTCCAAGAGCTAGCACAGCCCCAATGGGCCGAGCGGCCTGATTCTGTGATTCGAGCTCCTGAGTGGAATGGGATTGCCAGAGACTTGGATCCAGAAGCCTGACCAATCGCTCGATTTCGGAAATGGGATTGACAAGGATGTGAAACGTAAGGGGCTCCAAACACACCCCACAGTCAGACATTCCCCACTCATCATCGTGCAGGTGATGTGTACGGACTCCCTGCTCTGATTCTTCAGCGATAACTCGAGACTGAGCGGTGGAACTAATTGGAAGAGTTTCTGACTCTTTTTTTTGCAGATATAGTACTGTCCTCTCAACTCTGTCTACAGGGGCACTGCCCTGTGTTAATTATAATGTTCACAACAGCGAGTCCCTTTAATAAGGTTCTCTGATCTGGAGCGACCTCTTCAATTAGCAATATTTATGGTTTCCTCAGTAATGGGCAGTCAAGCAAAGCATTTCCTCTGAACAGCATTAATTAATTGCTGCTCTACTCTGCTGGGCACTGCACAGGTTCGCTGTTTGAGAAAGGCAGTGGGATAAACTTTTTCACAACTTGGAAGGTTTGACAGTGCAATAACTTGCAGGGAATTGACTGTAAGATCTGGCATCAGGAGATCCATTCAGACCTCTACCCTCAATTTGCCACTCGCATCTGTATCTTCCCACTGGGCCCTTCAAGTTAGACAGCTCTCCCCTTCCTGCTGTGTCCAAAGCAGCGGGTGACACTCTCGCCCCCTTCAGGCAGGAGGACGTGGGATCTTGCTGTGCGCCAGTTGTGAAAGTTGTTGTGTTCGCGGTGCAAGTCTTCCTTTCAAGGGTACAGAGAAGGCTGTTTCAGACTGAGATGAGGAGAAATATCTTCACCCAGAGCATGGGGAGCCTGTGGAATTCTCTTCCACAGAAAGCGGCTGAGGCCAAAATATTGACTGTTTTTGAGGAATTGGAGATAGCTCTGCCCTCAGAGGCTGGTAAAGCTTTGGAATTCTCTTACCTGGAAGGCTGTGGAAACTCAGTCATTGGGAATGTTCCAAAGAGAGATTAACAGGTTTCTGGATTTGGGGCATTGTGCTCTGAGGTGAAAGATCAGTCATATAATTGTATAGTGGAGGGGCTGAATGGCCTTCTCCAGTTTCACAGAAAACCTGGAGTGCTCACACTGACCCTCCAATGAGGATTATCCCTGCAGCCCCCCACCCTTCTCCATGGGAGACAAATCCACTCTAACCTGCACATCTTTGGACTGTGGGAGGAAACCAACACAGACACAGGGAGAATGTACAAACTCCATGCAGAGAGTCACCCGAGGCTGGAATTGAACCCAGTTCCCTGGTCTAGTGAGGCAGCAGTGCTAACCACTGAGCCACCAGGCTACCCCTGTAGTCCTCCCTTCCCATTGTGTCCCATTTTTGAAATATTTCTCCACATCACACCTAGCAGGTCATAACGACTGTGTTTAAGATATTCTGCAGACACTAGTGAATAGTTAAAGGTTTTCACAACCTGGATTTGAGCCATTGGAATGGAGAGCAGCCTTCCAAACATGTTTATATGGTTTTCCAACAATCATTTAATGATGGGCCTGACTCATATCTTGGCAGGAAATATTCCAATCGCTGCTTCATTAGTGTGTAACAGCCTGTGACTTTCTGACCTGGAAGTGGTCTATTGATACAGAAGGGGGCCCTTGTTTTAACACAACTTTTTAACCCTGGAGGCCTCTGAGATGTGGGAGGAGGTAGCGAGAGTCAGAATTGCAGTCTGATTTCTGAATGTGGGAGAAAATCTTACACACACACACACACACACACACACACACACACACACACACACACAAACACACACACACACACTCACACACATACACACACACACACACACACACACACACACACACACACACAGAAAAAAAAATCCCTGCTTCTCATGGGAAAATCAACTTCCCAAAGAACAATCACTTGCATATTCACTGCAAAGTTGTGCATTAAATAGAGAGTGGGAGAGAGAGACCAATGCAAACAGTTCTCTTTAGCCTATGTTTTAAAGGTACTGGATTCGAGCTCAGGCTGTGAGTTGGCTGTTCTGCTTTTGCCTGGATTGATCGGAGGAGCTTTGTGTTACTGAAGGCCGCCTTTCGGAGTGATGGATTACTAGCTGCTTGAGAGAAAGGGAGGAAGAAATTTTGTACCATTGCTGCTTCTATAGCCTACGTGAAAATGATTGCACTACATTAGCCTAGCCCCCACATGGTCAGTTACAAGAGCTTTTCCTCCACGCGAACTTTCTCTCACTCCTCCTCACTCTTCTTCCATTCCTTCCCCCTTAATGGGCCAGCACAGTGGTTAGCACTGCTGCCTCACAGCACTAGGGACCCAGATTCAATTCCACCCTCAAGTGACTGCCTGCGTGGGGTTTGCACATTCTCCCCGTGTCTGTGTGGGTTTCCTCCGGGTGCTCCGCTTTCCTCCCACAGCCTAAAGATGTGCAGGTTAGGGTGGGTTGGCCATGCTAAATTGCCCCATAGTGTGCAGGTTATGTGGGTTAGCCTCTAGATGGGAGAGGTCGTGGGTTTTGGAAGGTGCTGTCTGAGGATCTTTGGTGAATTTCTGCAGGTGGGCCAAATGGTCTGTTTCCATACTCTATGACTCTAAGTCCCAATCTCTGGCTAAAGTTTCTCCTGAATTTGATTTTTAGGCCATAGCCTCACACTGATGTCCTCTGCCCCTCAGTCGAAGTCCTTTCATTGACATAAAGACCTTCCTCAGGTCATCGCCTTGTTTTTATCTTCCCTACCTGATTCACCCATTCCTACCCCCTCCATTTTGGCAGCATCCTTGTAAATCTCTTTTTCTGTTCTACCTTCTGCCATTCCTCAACATCCTTTACTATAAAATGGTTTCCAGAACTGTACGTGGAATTTTCAATGTGTTAACCCTGATTTAATACGTTGTCACTGCTTCTCAATTGTAAACCCTCTCCAGAAATGAACCCCAGGACTCGGTTTTATTCCTATAAATCCATCTCATCACAGTGTCATACAGCCTGGAAACAGGCCCTTCGGCCCAAGCTGATCATTCAGGCTGACCAAGATTTCCCAAACCCAACTAGTCCCAATCGCCTGCATTTGGCCCATGTTCCTCTTAACCTTTCCTATTCGTGCACCTGTCCAAATGTCTTTTAAATGTTGTAACTGTACCAGCCTCTACCACATCCTCTGGCAGCTCATTCCATGTAGCTTAGTCAACATTGCAACGACCAGGAACAGAAATTGCTGGAAAAGGTCAACAGTATGGCAGTATCTGTGGAGAGAAATCAGCACTGTGTTCTGAGGAAGGGTCACTCGAGCTGAAGCATTAACACTGTGTTCTGAGGAAGGGTCACTCGAGCTGAAACATTAACACTGTATTCTGT
>NC_063370.1:2718140-2721532 GCF_021869965.1 Rhincodon typus
ATTAACACTGTATTCTGAGGAAGGGTCACTCGAGCTGAAATATTAACACTGTATTCTGTGGAAAGGTCCCTCGAGCTGAAACATTAACACTGATTTCTCTCCACAGACCTGCTGACCTTTTCCAGCAATTTCTGTTTTAGTTTCTGATTTCCAGCTCCCGTAGTTCTTTCACTTTTTACTCGCTGGAAAGATTAAAGCCAGCCTGGGTGTGTTTGACCGATGGGAGAGCTGAAATCTGAGACCTTAGGCAACTGCCGTTCACTCCCCTTAAACTGTGTTGAACCAAAAGAGAGAGAGAGCATTAACTGAAACGAAATATAAAGACTGACTCGGATCGGGGTTACTGGATTTGTTAAGATACAAACCATAATTTGCAGTGAAAGGACCCAGAGAGGGTTTATCAATGCAATCAGGAGCATTCGATAGGGATAAGAATTTCCCTTTTTTTAACATTGGCTGAACAACAGATGGAGCAGATGGCTCGCATTCCATTCAATGTTTCATTTTGCTTACTAAAGCATGCGAGATATTTAATCTATTCAGAGAGAGTTGTAGAGGTTCCAATTATTACTGCTGCAACGTTTCAGCTCTGTGCTCTATCTTTCCTTCTCTCTCTCTTTGTGTCCAAGATTCTAACCCTGCCCCAAACAGATGTGGCGTTCAAGGTGTTTTGTTTCTTGTTGTGAATGGTGGGCAATGAATACTCAGGTTGTCTGGCTAGTCGCTGTCTCTCTCATCATTAGGCCCTCACTATCTGGTCTAAGTTGAGTGTTGCTCACCTTTGCTTTGAGGTTAATGTTGCCTCTCTCTTTATCGTTCATGAGAATGTGGGCACCATTAGCTAGGTCAACATTAACTACACCTCGTTAATCCCAGTGAAGAGTCAGCCACATTGCTGTGTGTCTGGAGTCACGTGTAGGCCCAGACCGGATAAGGTTGGCAGTTTCCTTCCCTCAAGGACGTTATTGAACCAGATGGGTTTTTGTAACAATCTAATGGTTATCTGTTTATTGAATTCAAATTGCACCGTCTGCCATTGTGGGTTTTAATCCAACGTTCACCAGCCCCCCTCCCAAAACATTGTCTGAGGTTCTGCTCAGTGACATCACATACCTGCTCCTGCTACTCTCTCTCTACCCCGTAACTGTGACTCCCAACCACCCCGTGTCGGGACTAGGGGACCCTGGGGCACGGAGCTGCACATCACTGAGTGTAAATAGTATGGTGTGGGTGGGCTTGGAACACTTTCAATAAATCATACCAGCACTGGAGAGCGTGTGCGTGTGAACACACAATGAAGACAGTTTAACATGAGTCACTGAGAGGAGCAATAATTCAGAGCCAGATATGTCAATGATAGCAGTGTCTCACAGTATTGAGTATTAATTTGTAATAACTAGTTTCGCCTGGAGGCTTAAAGACTGGCCTTGACTGGGACCTTCCATTCAGCCCCGAACCCCAACTCATCGTTTAACATCAAACCTCACGCTGCTAGAAATGTCTTTCTGGTACACTGGATTCCTTTCGAAAATGTCATTGGCGAATGAGAGGCACAACACCATCTCAAAGTGATCAAATCGGGGATGTTAGCCAGGGGAGGGAGAGAATGTCACCGGCGGTTTGGACAGCACAAAAGGACAGACCAGATCTCGGTTTAATCTGAAAGATAACAGCACTTCCCACAATTAGATGAGAGGCCATGGTCTAGCGGTATTGTCGCTGAACTGTTAATCTAGAGATCGTGGTAATGCCCAGGGCACCTGGGTTTGAATCCTGCCACAGCAGATGGTGGGATTTGAATTCAATACAAATCTGGAGTTAAGTGTCTAATGATGACCATGAATCCATTGTTGAAAAATCCCATCTGGTTCACTAATGCCCTTTAGGGAAGGAAACTGCCAACCTTACCTAGTCTGGCCTACATGTGACTACAGACCCACAGCAATGTGGTTGACTCTTAACAGCCCTCTGGGCAATTAGGGATGGGCAATAAATGCCGCCTGGCCAGCGATGCCCATGCCCTGTGAAGGAATAAATTAAAAATGCGGCACTTCCTCTGGCTGTAGAGACAGAGAGGCAGTGGGGATCGAACCCGCAGCTTTCTGGTGGGGTGTGGGGGTGGGGGTGATGGAGGGTGTGGATTGGATCATGAACGATAGCTGGAATCCAAGAGGAAGCACAGACTTTGGGAAGGTCTGAGGCTCTGATCTGTAGCTGAACAGCCAACATTGGATGTATTGTCATGCTGGTTTTGTAAAACATTCTCATTGACCCCAGGGCCAGGCTATCACTGCAGCACCAAGAGCAGACTGACCAATCACAGAATTGTTCCAGAAAGGGGCCATTCAGCCCATTGTACCAGCAATGGCTTATTTATAGGATGATCAGCCATGATTATATTAAACAGTGCAGCAGGATTTCTCCCCCCCAACTCCTGCCGACCATTTCTATCCAAATCACTTCCCAAAGCCCCTCTCCAATGCCTATTAAACCCCGCTCTCACCACATTTCCAGGCAGTGCATTCCAGACCCTAACTACTCGCTGCGTGAGAAAGTATTTTCTCACATCACCCTTGCTGCTTCTGTAGATCATTCAAATCTCAGCCCTTTCTGTTCTTCTTCCTGAGCTTGTCAGAAATGTTAGGCTAAAGCCGACCTTGCTGGTTCTATTGAAACAACAGGATGCTAATGATTCCACCACAACATTAGCCTGGCCATTCTAGCTGCATAAGACCTGAAGAAATAGGAGTAATCTATTCGGGTCATCGAGCCTGCTCTGCTATTCAATAGGATCGTGGCTGATCCCACATTTCTCGTAAACAAAAACATAAATGGCTGGAGAAACACAGCAGGTCTCTGGCAGCATCTGTGGAGAGAGAAACAGAGTTAAAATTGTGGATCCTGTGACCCTTTCCCCATAATCCCTGATTCCCCGACTGATCAGTTACTAGTGGTGTACCTCAGGGATCTGTTTCAGTTACTAGTGGTGTACCTCAGGGATCTGTTCAGTTACTAGTGGTGTACCTCAGGGATCTGTTTTGGGGCCACTGCTGTTTGTCATTTTTATAAATGACCTGGATGAGGGCGTAGAAGGATGGGTTAGTAAATTTGCGGATGACACCAAAGTCGGTGGAGTTGTGGATAGTGCAGAAGGATGTTGTAGGTTACAGAGGGACATAGATAAGCTGCAGAGCTGGGCTGAGAGGTGGCAAATGGAGTTTAATGCGGAAAAGTGTGAGGTGATTCACTTTGGAAGGAGTAACAGGAATACAGAGTACTGGGCTAATGGTAAGATTCTTGGTAGTGTGGATGAGCAGAGAGATCTCGGTGTCCATGTGCATAGATCACTGAAAGTTGCCACCCAGGTTGATAGCGTTGTTAAGAAGGCGTAC
>NC_063370.1:2722032-2728933 GCF_021869965.1 Rhincodon typus
TCGATTAAAACTGTAATTAACACTCGTCGCTGCTGGTTGCAGGCCATGTGTTTGTAATCACCATGTCAGCTCTCAGCTTAAAACCATTCCCATCCAGTGAGACAAGTTGCTGTTTCCTTCAGCTCATGTTGAGAGGTGTTATCCAGGAGAGGGCAGATTTCTCATTGGTATCTCTCTGAGGATCTGGACGACTCGGGTGCTGAGAAATTCTCTTAAAAGTATAAAAATCTCAGTCCCGTATTTCTCAGCCTCCCTCCTCGGTCTCATTTCACTCGGCCTTGTTATTTTCTCTGCATCTGGACTGAATGCCCTCCCTTTGCGATGACCGATCTCTCAGTTATTCTGTGCCATCAATTCCATCACTTCACATCATCTCCTCGATGCTGCAGAGGGGGAAGGGGGTTCTCTGTGCCATAAATAAGTTGTAAATTTGTCTGTTGGGTGAGAGCTTTATTGCCCGTCCCTAATTGCCCCCTTGAGAAGGTGGGGGTGAGCTGCCTTCTTGAGCCACTGCAGTCCTCCTGCTGTGGATTGACCCACAATGCCCTTAGGGTGGGAATTCCAGGATTCTGACCCAGCGACAGTGAAGGAACGGCGATATATTTCCAAGTCAGGATGGTGAGTGGCTCGGAGGGGAACTTGCAGGGGGTGGTGTTCCCATGTATCTGCTGCCCTTTGTCCTTCTAGATGGAAGTGGCCGTGGGTTTGGAAGGTGCTGCCTGAGGATCTTTGGTGAATTTCTGCAGCGCATCTTGTAGCTGGTACACACTGCTGTGACTGAGCGTCGGTGGTGGAGGGAGTGGGATGTTTGAGCTGGTGGATAAAACCACGAGAACCAGGAGCAGGAGTAGGCCAATCGGGCCCTCGAGCCTGCTCCGCTATTCAGTAAGATCATGTCTGATCCAACAATCCTCATAAAAACCGAAAGAACTGCGGATGCTGTAAATCAGGAACAAAAACAGAAGTTGCTGGAAAAGCCCGGCAGGTCTGGCAGCATCTGTGAAGGAAAGAACAGAGTTAACGTTTCGGGTCCGGTGACCCTTCCTCAGAACGCCAACATCCCTCACATCCACTTTCCTGCCCTTTCCCCATAACCCTCGATTCCCCAACTGATCAAGAATCTGTCTCAGCCTTCAATATACACAAGGACACTACCCCCCACAGCTCTCTGTAGCAAGGAGTTCCAAAGACTCAGAACCCTCTGGGAGAAGGAGTTCCTCCACATCTCAGTGTTAAATTGGTGCCCCTTTATTGTGGGACTGTGCCCTCTGGTCCTCGACCCTGCCAGGAGGGGAAAGGGGCACTGACTGAGCGGCAATGAATGAACGATGGGGTTGGACAGTTTGCCTCAATGATTGTAATCACATGGTGCCTGGTCACCCATCTCTGATTGAACCTCGAGCACAAGCCCAAGAAGAAGTAGCTTTGATTGTCGGTCCATATGGTGGCTCAGTGGTTAGCACTGCAGTCTCACAGCTCCAGGGACCCAGGTTCGATCCCACCCACGGGTGACTGTCTGTGTGGAGTTTGCACATTCTCCCCGTGTCTGCGTGGGTTTCCTCCCATAGCCCAAAGGTGTGCAGGTTAGGGTGGATTGGCTGTGTTAAATTACCCGTTAGTGTCCAGGGATTTGTAGGCTAGGGTGGGTTAGCCATGGGAAATGTAGGGTTACAGGGATAGGCTATGGGGATGGGGATGGGGATGGGTCTGGGTGGGATGCTCTTTGAAGAGTCAGTGTATGCGATGGGCCGAATGGCCTGCTCCCACACTGTAGGGATTCTATGAGAGAGAGGCTGCAGCTCTGGCCACTTCTCTCTGGTCGATGGAAGAGAAGCAGCAGCGTATCTTTCTCGTGTCAACAAGTGCTCAGGCAGCTTGTAACGAAAGGACTCAGCTCAGCCGATAAGGCTTTCCTGGCCAAACAGCCTGTGCTCTGACAAAGCGCTTCCCCCCTGTCCTTTTAGGCAGAGTTGAGGCAAATACTATCCCATGAGGGTTTGGACTGCCTTCCTCAAAAAGGTCGTGAAGGCAGAGCCTCTGAAGTTTTTACAGCAGAGCGGGGGTCGGTTCTTGATAACCAGGGGATAAGGGTGATCGGTTTTGTTGTGGGGGGTGCGGTGGTTTCATGGGAATGTAATCAGATCAGCCATGATCTTATACAATAGCAATACAGGGTGGAGGGATTGAATGGCCTAATCCGGTTGGCAATATACACTCAGATTGGAAGAGAAGCTCTGGAAGGGACGCAGAATAAAAAAAAGAACCTTTTGCTTCACACTTTTCACTCCCTGCTCTGCCCAAAATGATGGTTCCTGTGTTGCAAAATCATCATGAAACTTGGGCAGTGGAACTGAGGGGTTTGGTGTAATGGCTTATTAACTGCGATCCCCTTAGATACAGTTTGAATATTGGAAATCTGATTGAATTTATTGTAGTCACATGTACCTGTGTACAGTGAAAAGTTTTGCTTTGCGAGCAGTACAGGCAGATCATAACATATAAGGACACACAGGTCACAGGGTGCTTAGACAGAGCAAGGCATACGGGGTTACAACTGCATAGAAGGTGCACAAAGCAAGATCAGTGTTATTTGAGGCTAGAGAGTCCATTTATCAGTCTAATAACAGCAGGGAAAAGCTGTTCCTGAACCTGCTTGTGCGTGTGTTCAGGTTTCTGTATCTTCTGCCTGATGGAGGAGGTTGTAGGAGAGCATTACTGAGGTGCGATAGGACTTTGATGATCTTGGCAGCCTTTCCGTGACAGCGAGCCGTATAAATGGAGTCCATGGATGGAAGGTTGGCTTCCGTGATGGTCTAGGCTGTGCACACCACCTTCTGTAGTTTCTTACGGTCCTGGGCAGAGCAGTTGCCATACCAGGCCGTTATGTCCCCGGACAGTATGCTTTCAATGGTGCATCTGTAGGAGTTGGTGAGGGACATGTCAAATTTCCTGAGCTGCCTGAGGAAGAAGAGGAAGTTGTTGTGTCTTCTTGACTGTCGCATCTACCTGGGAAATCCAGGACAGGTTGTCAGTTATCGTCACTCCGAAGAACTTGACGCTCTCCACTTCAGTTCCGTTGATGTAGATAGGGGTGTGGAACATGGACAGGTTCCATCTGCTGTGTGTGTGTCACTGGATTAACATCACAAATTTCTCTTGTCTCTGTTGTACAGACAGAGGGTAGGATTCACATCCAGTAGTAATCTTTCCTCTATGGGGAAAGGAACTGATTCAGTGATACACAAATATGAGCTGGAGCCCCCTACTAACAAATATCTGACTTACCAATGATCCCATACAGGGGTGTAATTTCAAACAGCTAACCTACAGACATTTCCTGTTCTTGTGACTAACTGCTTTCCATTCTTTCTGACTTTTGAACAAATTGACTTGCAAACGGACTCCAGAATGTTTGCAACCCGACTGAAATAAGTCCACAGGGACCGGTATCCCATCACCGAGTCACTGTTTATTTACACATGGATAGTCCTTGTCACTGACCCAGCTCCCTCAGAGCCAGCTCTCAGAGTGAGCAGAACCTCTCACCCTCCTGTTTATATCTGTCAGCCAGGGCTCCCTGATGGGACCAGGTTAACAGCCTCAATCAGGGAACTCATACTCTATGAGGTTCTACCTGACTGACCTGGTTACAGTCCCTACCACCAGGGGGCCGTCTGTAGTCATCTGATTGGCTCCTGCAGAGACTCTAACAAGGCTGTCATAGAAATGTAGACATTTGGAGCAGGAGTAGGCCATTCAGCCCTTTAGGCCTGCCCCCACATTCACTATGGTAATGGCTGATCATCCAACTCAGTCCCTGTTCCCGCTTCTTCCTTATATCCTTTGATCCCTTTGGGAAGATTTACCAGGATGTTGCCAGGAATGGAGGTTCAAGATACAACAATAGACTGGATAGGCTGAGGTCAGTGCCCCTGGAGCGTAGGAGGCTGAGGGGGTGACCTTGTAGAGGTTTATAAAATCATGAGGGGCATGGATAGGGTGAATGACAAGGGTCTCTTCCCCAGGGTGGAAAGGGGCAACGTTTTTATGCAGACAGTGTGTGGAATAAACTTCCAGAGGAAGTGGTGGATGTGCACTCTGTGGACTTATTTCAGTTGGGTTGCGAACATTCTGGAGTCCGTTTGCAAGTCAATTTGTTCAAAAGTTAAAATGTTTAAAAGACATTTGGATAAGTACATGAGTCGGAAAGGTTTGGAAGGTTATGGGCCAGGAGCAGGCAGGTGGGACTAGTTTAGTTTGGAATTATGGCCAGTTGGGCCGAAGGGTCTGTTTCCGTGCTGTGCGACGTTGTGACCTTATCATGGGTTAAAGGAAATGTTTCTGTCTCACAGCTAATTAGTCTCTCACATTCCCCCTGTCCTCTGTTTTAACCCAAGTGTCATGGAAGTCAAGGAGATGAGATTTGAAGTTTGTTCCGATAATTCCCTCGTTCAGTTTTGCACAATGTTTGATCTTGAAAGGTTTGATCACTGCTGTCTGAACAATGCCTGAAGTGGAGCTGTGCTTTCTCTGTGTGTGTGTGTGTGTGTGTGTGTGTGTGTGCGTGTGTGTGTGTGTTAAACTTTCAAAGCCATTTCCTTCATTACAAATGTCACCATTGATTAACACCGAGCGGCAAAATAACCAGCATTGAGCAAGCTTCAATATGAGCTTCCTCAGGGCTGGTCTGTGTGTCTGATCTGTACACCCTCCCTAAGGTCATTGTGGGTCTACCTACACCCCCACACACTGCAGCGGTTCCAGAAGCTCACCACCACCTTCTCAAGGGGCAATTAGGGATGGGCAATAAATGCTGGGCCCAGCCCACCTCCCACGTACGAATGAAAAAAAAGAGTCCTCAGTTCCCCATTCCCTTTGCTCAATGGGTCAGATTGCACTCTGCCTCTCCTTAAAGAAATTAGCCCTGAATTGGACTGTGGGCAACACTGTTTTGGTCATCACCAAAGCTCCTTCACTTCTCCAAATGTGTTAGACTCCCAGAGCGAAGTGGCATTCCTGGGTGGTATCCCTGCACTCTCAGCCTCTCCCCAATTTCCCCTCCTCCCCAGACACTGACACACAGTACTTCCCAGATTCCCCAGTCTCCCTGCTCTGCGGTGGCTTAACACAGCCTCTGGAGTAGGTGGTCCTTGAACCCCGGTTCGAAGCCAGGGACACATCCACTGCATCACAAGAGCCCTGAGGGAGAGCAGTTTGGATCTCCACGTTGTAGGAAAACGATACGTACTCCAGAGGCAGTGCAACGGAGACCAGCCCCTGAGACCAGAGGCTTGTTACAATGGGAAGAGAAGGAAACCTTGTTTTGAATTCACTCACGGGATTGGGGGGTTACTGGCTGGACCCAGCATTTACTGCCCATCCCTAATTGCCCAGAGGGCAGTTTAAGAGTCAACCACATTGGCTGTGGGTCTGGAGTCACACGTAGGTCAGACCAGGTAAGGATGGCAATTTCCTTCCTTTAAGGACGTTAGTGAACAAGATTTTTCCCTCAACAATGGCCAATGGCTTTGGGGTCATCATTGAGCCCCTTAATTTCAGGCTTTTCATTGAATTCAAATGCCATTTCCCGCCATGCCAGGATTCCAACCCAGGCCGCAGAAATGTTAGCTGAGTTTCTGGATTGATAATCCAGCGATAATGCCATTATGTCATCGCCTCCCTTAGAGTCGATGGTCGATATTCTCTGGAGCTTAGAAAAGATGAGGGGTGACCTCACTGAACCCTGTAAGATTTGGAAAGGGTTAGGCACTGAGGAAAAGCGGCAGAGAAGGATCTTGGGGGGTTGGGGGGAGTTATTTATTTCATCGAGATGGGGGAGCACTGTCAGGACTCCATTATCGGAGATTTGAACTCAAATGCCAGCGCTGCACTGAGGGAGTGCTGCAGTGTCACAGGTACCATCTTATTGTTGCGATGTTAAACCAAGGTTATAACTGCCATCTCCATTGGACACTGTGGTGGGTCACAGATAAAACAAAGGCTATTTATTAATAGAAGTGAGCTGGTTTATTCCAAGAACGATGGGGAAGGTTGTGTCCTGGGGATTGTTGCCGAACAAAGAGACCTTGCAGCGGAGGTGCACAGTTCCTTGAGGATGGAGTTGCAAATAGACAGGATAGTGAAGAAGGTGTGTGGTACACTTGCCTTCATTGGTCAGAGCGTTGAGCAGAGGAGTTGGGAGGTCATGTTGCAGCTGTACAGGACATTGCTTAGTCCACTTTTGGTACACTGTCTGCAATTCTGGTTTCCCTGCTACAGGAAAGATGTTGTGAAATTTCAGACGGTGCAGAGTAGATTTACAATAATATCGTCAGAGTTCCTGCTTGCACAGGCCTGAAACAAACAGATTTGATTCAAATCAAATCTGGGACACAAACCAAATGAAAAGCTCAAAAGAAAATCACAGCTAACCAAATCCAAACGAGTTAGAATCACATAGAGGATGACAAATATTTACCCTTTACTTTCTCTTTAGTTAATAGGCTTAAAATACCTTTCAAACACTGCACAGTGTGATAAAACACAAGACTTCCGAGCAATTCTACAGTTTGCCTGTAGATAACAGAAGAAAAGTGTCTTCCATCAAATTGACTTCATTTTATCCAATCTTCATTCAGCTCAGAATTAAATATCAACCAGTTTATGTTGCCCGGGTAACCATTCTTACAGCAATCAGACTTCAGCAATTGTTTGTATGTGTCTGATCACAACATTTTCTCTCAGATACGGGAGAATTAAATCCTACACAAGGCACCAGGCCCATAAACTGGGTACCAAATTCAGGCCCCTCCCACTCAGTGCAGCGCTGAGGGAGAGCCGCACTGTCAGAGGGTCAGTGCTGAGGGAGCGCCGCACTGTCAGAGGGTCAGCGCTGAGGGAG
>NC_063370.1:2728943-2732559 GCF_021869965.1 Rhincodon typus
TGTCGGAGGGTCAGCGCTGAGGGAGCGCCGCACTGTCGGAGGGTCAGTACTGAGGGAACGCTGCACTGTCGGGGGATCAGTGCTGAGGGAGTGCCCTGCTGTGAGTGTAATGTCAAATCCACATTCCTGTTGACCCCGATAACTTTTCAGGCTCTTAGTGGATAAGAATCTCACTACCTGTACCTTAAAAATATTCACGGACTCTGCTTTCCAAACAGTTATTCAGGGAGAGAGTTCCAAGAAGTGATGACCTTCTGAGGGAAGAATGTTTCTGAACTGCAATGAATGAGCCCTGATTTCTAATCAGTGTCTTTAGATTGTCCTCATGAGGAAGCATTATCTCCGTATCCACACAGCAGGTTTCATGCCTGGTGTCCTGTGTCCTGTTGTGTTGGTCAGGTTCGGTGCCCAGTTTCCTGCTGTTTGATGTGTACATTAATGATCCAGACATGAATTTCAAAGGAATGATCCGTGAGATCACAGGCAACATGAAATGTCGTAAATAGTGAGGAGGAAAGACTTAGACTACAGGGCGTTGGAGCTGCAGTTGATCGGGTGGGCTGAATGGTCGTAAATGGAATTTAATCCTGGAAAAGGCACTGTATTTTGTGAGGACGAACAAGACATCAAATGGTGGAATCCCAGGAGATACAGAGGATCAGAGTGACCAGGCTGTGCCTGTCTGTATATCCTGGAAGGCAGCACAACCAGGAGATAACACAGTGTGGAGCTGGAGGAACACAGCAGGCCAGGCAGCATCAGAGGAGCAGGAAAGCTGACCAAAATTTAGGCCATCGGGCTGTAGGGTCCCGAGGCGCAATATGAGATGCTGCTCCTCCATTTTGCAGGTGGTGTCATTGTGACACTGGAGGAGGCCCAGGATGGACATGTCACTCAGGGAATGGGAGGGGGAGTTAAAATGGTTCGCGACCGGAAGGTGTTATCATTTGTCGCATGCAGAGCGCAGGTGCTCTACAAAACGGTCTCCGAGTCTACGCCTGGTCTCACCGATGTAGAGGAGGCCACATCAGGAGCAGACCATTTTAACTCACCCTCCCACTCCCTGGGTGACATGTCCATTCTGGGCCTCCTCCAGTGTCACAACCATGCCACCCACAAACTGGAGGAGTAGCACCTCACATTCTGCCTTGGGAGCCTACAGTCCAATGGCCTAAACAAAGAATTCACCAGTTTTAAAATCTCCCCACCCCCGGCCTCATCCCATTTCCAACCCTCCCTCTCATCCCTGCCTCCTTGACCTGACACAACCTGTCCATCTTCTCTCCCACTGCACTGATCCATCTCCATCACTGCCTACCTGCACTCACCTACCACCATCCCACCTGCCTTCCCCAGCCCCACCCCTCCTCTCTCTATTTATTTCAGAGTTCCCTTCCCCCTCCCCCATTTCTGAAGAAGGGTCCCGACCCGAAACGTCAGCTTTCCTGCTCCTCTGATGCTGCCTGGCCTGCTGTGTTCCTCCAGCTCCACACTGGTCTCTGACTCCAGCATCGGCAATTCGCGCTATCTACTACCGATAGATAAGCTGGTTAAGAATGCATATGGGATAGTTGCCTTTATTAGTCCAGGCACTGTGTTTAAGAGGAGAGGGGTTATGATGGAACTCTGTACAAAGTGAATTCAGCAACTGCCCCTGTTCAATGTACAGTTGTTGTCTCTGGACTATAGGAAGGTTTTTGACTGCACGAGGGAGGGTGCAGAGAGAATGTTGCCTGGGCTGGAGTGATTCAGCAATGAAGCGAGGCTGGATACACTGGGGTTGGTTTTCCTTAGAGCAGCGAGTGCTGATGGGGGCGAGTTGGTTGAGATGTACAAAGTCCTAAGGGACATAAACACGGTTAATAGGAAGAAACCTTTCCCCCTTGTAGAGGGGTCAGTAAGCAGGGGACACAGTTTTAGATAAGGAACAGGAAGTTCAGAGGGCATTTGAGGAAAATCTTTTTTTTAACCTAGAGGATGGTGGGAATCTGGAACTCAGTACCTGAGAGAGCAGTAGAGACAGGAAACCTTGGGACATTTAAGAAGTGCTGAGATGAAGACTAGAAACATTATAGCACACAAAGCAATGAGAATAGATGGATGTTTGATGACCAGCCAGGACGTGATGGACTGAAAGGCCACACTCTGTGCTGGCTCAGTAAATGATTGAATATAACTTGGCTTTGCTATGCTGTCCCCATGATTGCTGGGGAATTGTTTTGCTTGATTGTCAAAAGATGAGAACAGATTAATACTGTTGTAATCCACAGAATTGAGGAAGCAGAAATTCTGCAAGTGCTTTGCTCTAAGCATAAAAGTCCATTAGAAAATCCGCTTTGATCGCAGCTGCTTTCTGATCTTTCTGTGATGCACTTTGCTGTATTGATGTGGCCCTCATTGTGAGGGCAGCTGTTTGATTACACTGTCACCTCTTTAGAGGTGATGCTTTCTGTATCAAATGCAAAGCCCTTTGATGTGAACTTGCAAATGAGCTGCTCAATGAACACAAGAGGCTTTGATTTCAGCTTGTGATTGATGTCAGTATTGGTAACACTCGTTCAGATATCAATCCAACTTTCATCTGCTCCTGCAAGGTACCACCACACTGATGGCTCCCAGAGGCCTGGGCCTTGGTGATGATGGATGTTCTCCATGGGGAGTGGGCATCTGGTACCAGCCTTTGCCAACACAAGGGGGTGGGGGTCCTGCCTGAATGAATGAATTCTGTTTATGGTCACATGTACTCACCTGAATGTAGTGAAAAGTTGCCACTTATGGAGCCATTTTAGGCACAAAGGTACCAATTCTTGTATGCAGGTTCTTAGCGAAAAGAAATCAGATTTAAAAAGAGATAAAAAGTCCCAAAATTAAAGACCAAAGTACAAAATCTGCCACTTGTATGATACGGTCTCTGCATAGTTTGCGAAACAACACTGTTCACTGTATCTCTGTACAGCACAGGAATGGCCCCTTCGGCCCACAGTGTTGTGCCGAACATGATGCCAAATGAAACTAATCCCTTCTGCCTGCCCTTGGTCCATATCCCTCCATTCCTTGCATATTCATGTGCTTCTCTAAAAGCCCCTTAAATGCCCCTATTGTATCTGCCTCCACCACCACCCCTGGCAGTGTGTTCCAGACTCCTACCACTCTCTCTGTAAAAAAACCTGCCCCTCACATCTCCTTTGAACTTTTCCCCCTCTCACCTTATACACATGCCCCCAGCACTAGACATTTCAACTCAGGCCAAAAGATTCTAACCATCAACCCTATGTATACATCTCATAATTTTATAAACTTCTAACAAGTCTCCCCTCAGCCTCAGCTGCTCCAGAGAAAACAAATCGAGTTTTTCTAGCCTTTCCTTATAGCTCATACCCTCTAATCCAGGCAGCATCCTGGTAAACCTCTTCTGCAGTCTGTCCAAAGCCTCCACATCCTTCCTATAATGTGGCGGCCAGAATGGAACGGTAGTAATCTAATTGCGGCCTAATCAAAGTTATGTGACAACAATAAATCAAATTAAATCAAATCAAGACATCCTTCACAAGTCCCCAGGTAACTCAAGAAAGGCAGCTTGCATATAAGAGGATGTTGTCAAAAACATGCAGTTCAA
>NC_063370.1:2733059-2733389 GCF_021869965.1 Rhincodon typus
CCCACCGCATCCCAAAACCAGTCCAGCTCGTCCCTGCCTCCCTAACCGGTTCTTCCTCCCACCTATCCCCTCCTCCCACCTCAAGCCGCACCTCCATCTCCTACCGACCAACCTCATTCCGCCCCCTTGACCTGTCCGTCCTCCCTGGACTGACCTATCCCCTTCCTAACTCCCTACCTACACTCACCTTTCCTGGCTCCATCCCCGCCTCTTCGACCTGTTTGTTTCCTCTCCACCTATCCTCTCCTCTATCCCTCTTCCATCCGCCTCCCACTCTCTCCCTATTTATTTCAAAACCCCCTTCCCCTCCCCCTTTTCTGATGAAGGGTC
>NC_063370.1:2733489-2745977 GCF_021869965.1 Rhincodon typus
TGGGAATAGGGGATGGCATTTTTGCAGGAAGGTGGGTGGGAGGAGGAGTATTCTAGGTAGCTGTGGGAGTCGGTGATCTGACCTATCCCCTTCCTAACTCCCTACCTACACTCACCTTTCCTGGCTCCATCCCCGCCTCTTCGACCTGTTTGTTTCCTCTCCACCTATCCTCTCCTCTATCCCTCTTCCATCCGCCTCCCACTCTCTCCCTATTTATTTCAAAACCCCCTTCCCCTCCCCCTTTTCTGATGAAGGGTCTAGGCCCGAAACGTCAGCCTCTCTGCTCCTATGATGCTGCTTGGCCTGCTGTGTTCATCCAGCCCTGCACCTTGTTGTCTCTTTATTTCCATGTTCTCTGTTTCTCCACCTTACTCTCACTGGGAATAGTTTCTCTCTAATCCGGGCTAGGTGTTTCCTATTTTTGCACTGTTCTATTAAGTCTTCTTCCAACTTTCTCTTTTCTAAGGTGAAAAATTCCAGTGGTTCCAATCTATCCAAATAATTGAGGTCCCTCATCGCTGGAACTATTCTTGAAATCCCTTGCTACATCCTCTTTATAAAATCTTCCTGAAGCATGGTGCCCACAATAATGCCCCCTACTGAAGTTCTGTCTGGGTTTTCAATAGCTTTAACATAGCCTCCTTGCTTTTGGATAAAATGTTTCAATTTATGAAGCTCAGGATCCTATGGCCCTTTTCAACCGATTTCTTAACCTCAGCTGCCACATTCAGCAATTTATTTGAAGAGTACCGTTACTTTATAATGCCCTTTTTTTGCTGTTCTGATCAAAATCTATCACTTCATACTTTGCTGCTTTAAATTTCATCAGCCATCAATCCACCTGATTCCATCAGCCTGTCTCCGTCTTTATGTAGTCCATCCCTATTCTCCTCACAGCTCACAATTCTGGTCTCTCTGTTAATGGAAAGATGATGTAAAACTTGAAAGGGTGCAGAAAAGATTTACAAGATTGTTGCCAGGGTTGGAGGGTTTGAGCTATAGGGAGAGGCTGAATAGACTGGGGCTATTTTTCCCTGGAGCATCGGAGACTGAGGCATCACCTTATAGAGGTTTATAAAATCATGAGGGACATGGATAGGTGAATAGCCAAGGTCTTTTCCCCAGGGTTGGGGAGTCCAAAACTGGACGGCGTAGGTTTAAGGTAAGAGGGGAAAGATTTAAAAGGGACTTAAGGGGCAACTTTTTCACGCAGAGGGTGTTGCGTGTATGGAATGAGCTTCCAGAAGAGGTAATGGAGACTAGTAAAATATCAACATTTAAAAGGCTTCTGGATGGGTACATGAATAGGTTTAGAGGGATATGGGCCAAATGCTGGCAAATGGGATTAGATCAATTTAGGATATCTGGTTGTCATGGACAAGTTGGGCTGAAGGGTCTGTTTCCGTGCTGTACCTCTCTATGACTCTATGATTCTCATACTTCCAAGTATTGCAATTAGACACCCAAGTTGACATCATTAATATATATCAAGGGAAACAGTGGTGCCAGTCCTGATTCAGAGTGAACCCCATGATATAGTTTTCTCCAGTCCAACAAAAAGCTGTTCAAAGCAGTGTACCTCCGTGAATCTGCACACTTGCCAACTTCATATTCATTCTCTTTTTATTCCATGGCTTCAATTTTGCTGACAGTTTTATTATGTGACACTTTTATCAAATGCCTTTTGGAAGTCTGTATATACATCTCATCAACTGCATGATCTGCATCAATTCTCCCTGTTACCACTTCAAAAATCTCATCCAAGTTAGTTTTGTACAATTTCCCTTTAACAAAGTAATAAATCTGCGTCTTTAAAAATCTTGATCCAAGTGTAGTCTTCATTATTGGAATGAAATGTTATTTTCTGCATGGTTTTTCAGTCTGTCTTAGCAATCTGTTTTAATGCACTATGCAGTTAGGTTGCTGCTCTGTATGCATGATGATAGTATTAATCTCCATGAAACTGAGAAATCTCAGTATTCTGTGTAATATTGATTTAGCCTTTTATAGTCAATCTAATTCACATTTTGCTTAAACTGGAATTCCTCTTAGGTCTTCATTGCAATGTTTATTGCAGAGGCTTATCTGGTTAAATAACTTTGTGTCCATGCAATGGATATATCTATGTGGAAGATACAATGAGGGGGAGGAGGCCGGATGGGGAACTCAGACAGCTCTTCCAGGCAAGGCTCTCTCTTGGAATGAAATTGCTGGCCAATTCAGTTATTTATTGCAAACACATATACTGCAATAATTGATGCTGGACAGTTGAAGGATCCATGTGTTTTTTCTGACATGCGAGGAAAAGGTGGATCAGTTTCAAGTAAAGTCCATGCCAACAGTTATGGAGTCTGTCACTTATTGATACCTCACCTGACCCTGAGTCAGAAGATGCAGGGTTTGAAAACTGTTACTGTGAGTCATGAATGGAAATAGGATCTGAATTCTGGATCATCAAGGAACAGTACAGTCTCATCCAGCAGCTATGGATGATTCCCCCTGGACTTTCATCAAATTATGTGTGAGCATATAAACCCCGCCCCCCAACACACAGGGATAAATGGGTTGAACAGGCATGGAAGGGGAGTTCATGTTGTGACTTATCAGACTGTTAATCAGACTATAAACATTTCAAACTTCACACTGCTTTTCCAAGAGAACACTTTGGAGATACAAAAACAATCAAACTGCCATCCTGTGATATTATTTATGAAGGAACAAAGTCAACAGAAACTCATTTTGCGCAGCACACCTAGTGCTGGAATTGAGAAGGCAATTGAAAATCATCTAAGTTTGGCAAAAGTTAATAAGCCATGTGTATCAATCAACAATATTTGGCCTGATTGGTTCAACAGAACCTGTAGAGATTTCAGATTGATCACTGATGTAACATATTAGACTATTAGTGATGTGGCTCATATAGGATTGTAAATACTTTCTCCAGAAACACATATGGAGCCATGGAATCGTAGCAAGCTAATTCATTTTAGCTGCACTGTGAAATGGATGGGATAATTGAAAACAAAACAATTTGATTTGTGTCAGTGATTGAAGTTTATCTGTGAGAAGATACTTAACAGTCTATCTGTGAATCCTGGGCCACATAACACCACTGCATACATTGGTAACAAGCCAATGTTGTTTTAAAATTCTGTTGAGATGCAGAGTTTTAAAATTCTGTTTGAGATGCAGAGTCACAGGCATTTATTATTATTATCGATCGCTACTTGCCTAATATTAGTGTCATAGAGCCACAGAATCATCCTTCACATACCCAATGGGCTTTACGCAAAGTTACATAAAATGTTTTAATTAATTATATAGTTACAGTACAGGAACAAGAATTCAATTCAATAGGTCTTTGCTCTGTTTATGCTCTTCCTATACCTCCCCACACTGTACAATGTGTTTCCCTCTCAGTTATCCTTATATGTCTTTCCCCATTGTATAATGGCCTAGACTCCTTTTAACTTTATCTTTCTGCATTCAAGAATTGAACTTGGCCTTTGATTCCTTAGTAATGGAAGCTAGAAGTTAAAACATTTGGGGATCCATGTTTAAAAATCAGTTTGCTCCAACATTAAGTGGCAGATTTACTACATTAGCTCTGATGTGTAACCTCCAAAAGGGAATTGTATACATATCTGGATTGGCTGCATCTTTGTCACGGCCTGGCTTGATAGACTTTTAAAAAGTGGAATGTGTGGAAGGATAAGCAAATAATTGTCAGGGTTAAATTAAATGCGACTTACAATAACCTGAACATAAGCGATAATGACTAATAGATATGTTGAACAGGTTTCAGACTAATTCTAAACAAATACAGTATATATACAACATAGATGCTAATATTCTGGATATACATGAGGCAAGTATGGGTTACTAGACAAACTGTGGTTGAACACTCCTCAGACTGCACTTTAAATGACTAATATTTCAAGGCAGATCCTGCTAAACATGTGTGTCATAAATACCTAATAAAGTTCTGTCTCATTTGCAAGGGATTCCTAATCTTCAGTTTCATTGATCCATCCTTAGCATATTTTGATGGTTAGATCCCTTATTTCAAGCCTGAGTTCTCCAAGACTCCAGAGATTACTCCCAAGTGTCTAATTACTGATATAATTTCAGATTTAATCAAACAGCTGGCTTCACCAGATGTCTCTAAGTTTCTCTAAAATCAAATCTTTCCCTATCCACGCCAAGCAAATACACCTTGTGGGCTTCCTTCATTCCACTCTCAAGCTGCACTAAACTTTCAATGGCTCCCAGGGATTTGATTTAGCTCTTCCTTTTTCCATGGCATGGCAGCACCACTCCCTTGGACTTCCCCTGAGCTCTAATTACTGGTAGTGGACAAAAGTCTTATGCTTAGTAGCCACTTTGTATGCTTCAGCAATTTCCCAGCTCTAAAACTGCAATGAACTGTTCTCCCAGCAAACGCACAGATAAATTGAAACTAATTTTCTGAGAAGAGATTCTACTCAGGGCTACCACAGAAATGCAGAGGTGTTCTTCCATCACACGTAGAACTGTCAGAGAAAGGTAAACCATGTCAGCTGACACATCCTGAAGTGTCATGTCCTGATGGCCACTTTGCCAGCTGCTGTTAAACCATACATATAGAAGGTAAGTGTGATGTTATGGTGCCACTGGGTAGGGTTAAAGGTCAGTAGGATGCCAGCTGGGAAGTGAGCCAGTTGTGAAGTGGTAGGTGGCAGGGGAGCATTCCAAGTGAGTAGGGGGTAAGGTGTCAGAAAAGCAGGGAGCCAGATAGGTAGGGGATGGGGTGCCAGGTCAGTACAGTGCCAGGAGTGTAGGAGCCAGTGTGCTAGCTGGGTATGGGTATTAAGCTGAGGAGGAAGATAGGATGTCAGGTGTAGGAATGCCAAGAGGGAAAGGGGGAAGTACGCCAAGCAGTAGGGTGCCAGACTGTAAGGTGGCAAGGTAAGTGACACAGTGTTTCAGGTAGTTTGGGTTGGTGGGCGAAATTGAGTCCATGAGGGAGGGTGGATGTTTGGGTTTGCGGGGTTGTGGGGACTCGAGTCAGGTCCGGTAAGGGGTGTGTGGAATTGGGGTCAGGTCTCATGGCAGAGGAATCAGGGTGTGTCCATTGATGGGAAGGGAGGGGTGGGGATGAGGGGCTGGGTCCAGTGGGGGCTGTTGGGTTGGTATTGGATCGTTTGTGGCAGGAGGTGGTAGGTTGAGTCCTGTTGTGGAGTTGGGGAAGGTGGGTATTGGTCAGTTTCAGGGGCAGAATTGGGGGGGGCTGGAGATGGAATTAGGTTCCATGTTGTGTCAGACTCTGAGGGGTGTAAGTGATTTGGAGAATGTGTGGTTGGTTTGGGGATTGTGAAGTATGAATGGTGTCTGTTAAGTAGTTACTCAAAAGTTAGACTACATGTATAACAGTTTAACACTTCCTAAGGAACTGTCTAACTTAATTTCATCGTAAACCTCCAAAGTCTTCTACTCAAGTGGACACTTCTGGAGAGTTCCAGACAGACAGGAATTTCCCAGTAGGAAATTCAGTATCCCGGACAATTCCTTTGGAGTCTGCTACAATGGAGATTCCCAATCTGCAACTCCTGCAATGCTGGTATAGTGAATGTCTGGCCAGTGGAAAATCTGGGGACAACATTCTTCAGCTGTACCCAGTTCTGACGTATCTTTATCCTATCTTTTACTTTAAGTATCCCTCGTTTACTATTTCTTTGTAGCCTTTCTAGATTCACTGAATACTTTCACTGCCACAACAAGTGATCTCTCTGGATTGCTTTAATTACCGAAGCACCATAGTCACCATGAGCAGAATTTTACCAAAAATCAGCCAAGTGTCAGTCTTGGGGAGTTTCATGGGGTGGAGAGGTGGTCTCTCTCCGCGAGATCTTGTGAGTTTTCTTGTGCTGTTCTCTGCCTCATTAACTGTGCATCACATCTCCATGGCGTCCCTGTCCACGCTCTCTTCTGCTCAGCAATGGCAGAATATTGGCCACTGCCCAGAATTCCTGGAATTCCTGATGCTGGTGCCATTTTTCCAACTGGAAATGGTTGAAAACGATAACTCATATTGAACAGCATGAAAAACAAATAAAGAAAATACAAACACATGCTGTATTCACTTCTGGGAATAGTGCAAGGACCACTTGCATGTTGAGCATCAACAGATTTACAGTTAATGGGATCTCTGCACACAGCTCACATCTGTTGGAACTGGATGCCAATAAAATCCTATTTGGCTTGTTATGTCTGAGACTGCAGCACTCTATTTTACAGGAGGTGATGTTCCTCCTGCACAATGCTTTTGCTGCTGCTCTCCCAGTTTGTCAGAATCCATCTTATTCCCTCTATATCCCCTCTATGCACAGCATCCTACGAGTATGTGACACACTCTTCGGACCGTACTGTAAGGACTCCCCCGCCCATACCCTGGGACTTAACCAAGAGAACTTAGTCTTCAGGAGGCCTGTCATTTGCTCCATGAGAACACTGGTTGAAGGATGGATTGCAATGTATCTACACTCAGCCTCAGTCAGGGTGTCGCCATCGGAGCCATCAGTCACAGAGAGGAGCCCTTGTCTCCCTGTCTCCCAGTAACCAGCTTGTAAGGCACCTTGAATGAAGCGGGAACACGAGAGTGCTCAGGGATATAGGGCTCACGGCAGCTCCCAGGTTATTTGCCTCGTACATTAATGGAATGGAAACCTTTTCTGTCGATGAAGTCAGCTGCATGGTGACAGGGTGCTCTCAATGTGATGTGTGTCCAGCCTAAAGCACCCTGTCCCTGGGGGAGGCCAGCTTTGTTTGTAAGACCGACTCCCCAGGTTGCAGCACTGACCTTGTCATGGGGTAACTCGGTGAAACATGTGATCTGGCACAAATTACATTACAAATAACATCCTTGATCCGTTTCTGGATGTGAGATGCCACAAAGGTCCCCAGTGGAACCCTGGAAGCAGCCTGTGGTGTGAAAGTCAGACAGGTTTTCATTTTACAGAATGTGCTCACTGTAAAAGTTTACAGCTTTGAGCTTAGTTTCATTTTAATGACTTGACAGTCATTTGACCAACTACTCCTTCATCAGGTCCCACTCCAGCAGTGGGCATAGCTCTGTAACAGTGTCCCGGGACATTCACAGGCTGTGCTGGGCCTTCACCCTCCATCACCTGGAGGAAATGGCATTGAGGATGATAGATTCTCGGCCTCCTGTGCACCTGGAGGAGAACTTACATCTGTAATTTCTTCCTGTAACCGCTGCCGAGTATGACCTCCAGAACTCTGCTGCCACCCATGCTCACTATTTGTCCTCCTGTTAAATTTTGAATCCTCCACAAGCTCTGAAATGATGCTCCAGGCCTAGGAAAATGATAGTGACAATACTGACACCTGTGGAGCCCACTATAAGCTTCTGTCTAGTCTGAAATACATTTGTTCATCATTACTGTACAACTTTGTGCACGAGTTACCACCAGTCTCTTTAATAATGTGCTCTTCTATTTTCCAAATGAAACTTTAAAAGCCCATAAATGTAACATCTGTTACCTACCTCCATCAACCAGCTGTGTTGCTTCATCAGAGAACTCAGTCAGGTTCATCAGACACAACGTTCCACTTACAAATGCACCCCGTCCTTTATTAATTTATGTTTCTTCAAGTGAGAATTAATTTTGTTCTTGACAATGGTGCCTGGTAGCTTTTCTACATGAGTTAGACTGATTGGCCTGTTGTTAACAAACTTAATTCCAGTATTTTTAACAAGTGTGTAATGTTTGTAATCTTTTGCCACAACTCCTGTTAGAAGGAATGAAATGTTGCGGTCAGGACTTCAGTTATCTCCATCCTACCTTCCCTTAGCAATTCTGTCTGGACCAGGTGGCTTGGTAACTTTGAATGATGTTAAATTGTAGAACACTCCAACCCTCTCCTTGTACTGTGACACTAATCTCCTCCTTTCCTTTTTCTGAAAACAGCTTCATCCAATCCTTCAGTCACGTCCTTTGGCTCAACTAGATTTTCTTTTTTGCTCTTAATTGCCTTACTTATCCTGTCCATCCCTAAAACTAATTGTATTACTTATAACTTACTTATATCACAACATTGCAGAACTATTACTGTACAGAAGGATACTGTTCAGTCTCTTTTGGTGGTCTTTATTTGAATTAGTCACTTGCCTAAGGGGCACTGAATGACCTTATTTCCTTTAACACATGAAATAAGAAATTTTTAACGTCTAGATAATGGGAACCCATTCCTTTTCTATGATTTATGAGTGGAATCATTGTCTGTGGGAATAAAACAGAATTGCTAAGACATCTCAGCATGAAATATAAATCATCATTATCTTGTCCTTGAAAGATAAGGTACGTTTAAGCCCTGACATATAAGATTGGTTGGCAATGTCAAATTGTTAATAACTGCATTTATATATGATGACTGCAGCAGCGCTAAGGCAAAAATGATGTGGATCCTGTTAAAAATAATCTAGACAGAAGTCAAACTGTTGATGTTAGAAAATGTTCTTTTGTCACTAGAATGCTACATCAGCAAGTAATCCATTTAAAAATTGGGATTTTTTTTAAATAGCAAAATTTGTTAAGTGGTCATGATGCTGTAACTCACTTCAAGTCATGATTCCAGGATAGAGTTAGTGAGAGAACAATGTGCAAAATTAAGGACAATAACTAACATTTATATAACAAACTTCTTGGCCTCAAACATCAAACGTGCCATGGCCAATTAAGCACTTTTGTAGTACAGTCACTGTTGAAATGGAGGAAGCAACACAGTTGATTTGTGCAAGCTCCCACGAGTCCTGATGTGACATATGACTGAACATCCTGGTTTTCAAAGCAGTGGTTTAAGTTGTTGGAGGGTGTTCTGAGAGATAGGATTTACATGCATTTGGAAAGGCAAAGACTGATTCAGGATGGTCAGCATGGCTTTGCGCGTGGCAAGCTGTGTCTCACAAACTTGTTTGAGTTTTTTAAAGAGGTTACCAAGGAGATAGTTGAAGACAGAGAGTAGACTTTGCCTACATGGACTTGAGCAAGGCTTTCGACAAGATCCTGCATGGTAGACTGATTAGTAAGGTTAGATCATATGGGATTCAGGGAGAAATAGCCAACTGGATACAAAATTGGCTCAACATTAGGAGACAGAGAGTGGTGGTAGAGGCTTATTATTCGGACTAGAGACCTGTGACCAGTGGTGTGCCGCAGGGAACAGCGCTGGGTCCACTGTTGGTTTTCATTTATATCAACGATTTGGATGTGAATATAGGAGGTTTGGTTGGTAGGTTTGCAGATGACACCAAAATTGGTGGTATAATGGACAATGAAGAAGGTTATTTAAGAGTACAACAAGATCTTGATCAGATGGCTTAATGGGCTGAGGCACGGTAAATGGAATTTAATTTAGATAAATGCAATGTGTTGTATTTTGGTAAGGCCACCAGGGCAGGTTTTACACAGTTAATGGTAGGACCCTGGGGAGTGTTGTTGACTGTGGGACCTAGGCATGCAGGTTCATAGTTCCTTGAAAGTGGAGTTGTGGGTAGTCAGGGTGGTGGAAAAGGCATTTGGCATGCTTGCCTTCATTGGTCAGAGCACTGAGTTCTGGAGTTATGTTGCGGCTGTACCAGACATTGGTAAGGCAACATTTGGAATACTGTGTACAATTCCGGTCACCCTGCTATAGAAAAGATGTTATTAAACTATAAAGGGTACAGAAGAAATTTACAAGGATGTCGCCAGGACTCGATGGTTTGAGTTATAAGGAGAGCTGGATAGGCTGGGACTTTTCTCCCTGAAGTGTAGCAGGCTGGTGGGGTAACTTTATAGAGGTTTATAAAATCATGAGGGGCACAGATAAGGTGAATAGCCAAAGTCTTGTCCCCAAAGGTAGAAGAGTCCAAAACTAGAGGGTAGAAGTTTAAGAGGAGAAAGATTTAAGAAGGGACTGAGGGGTAACTTTTTCATGCAGATGCTGGTGCGGATATGGAACAAGCTGCCAGAGGAAGTGGTAGGGGTAAGTACAATCACAACATTAAAAAGACATTTGAACAGGTACATGGATAGGAAAGATTTAGAGGAATATGGGCCAAATGCAGGTAAATGGGACAAATTCAGTTTAGAAACCTGGTTGGCATGGATGAGTTGAACTAAAGGGTCTGTTTCCATGCTGAATGACTCTATGACTCTCATAAACATTAGCCACAACAGTGCTCTTCAAGATAATGCCCTGGAATCTTTCCCTTTTCTGTGCAGAAGCTGACGGAACCTCATTTTAATAACTCATCTGAACAATGACTACGCTGGTGGTGTGGCACAAGGAGGGTCAACTGGCCTATGCTCACATTTTTGATTTGGCACAATGGTTGGGAATTCACAAAGGCAGATCTCGGAAGCCGACAAGTTCTAGATGCATTGTTGCTTCGATCAAAGAAAGCCTGATGGGCTCTAAGTGATGGAACTCTGAGACTGGGCTGAATCTGTACAGGACCACAGTGTATTTTTGAGGCAGTGGGGAATGGGGCAACTTTTCAGGGAGGGAGGGAGGTAAAAGATAGGGGAAAAATGCCTTGAAAGGAGTTAAATCGGGAGGGGGGAGGTGAATAGGTAAGGACTATTGAGGAAAAAGATCCAGTCTAAGTGCGGGCATTCTGGGGGTGGTCACTAAGCCGAAATGTTCGATGGGATTTTGTGGCCTCTCTTGTGGTGTCTTTGGAGAGGGGGAAAATATTTAATTAGGTGATAAGATGGCACATCTTCTCATCACCATCAGGTAAGGGGCCTGTGCTTGGAGTTCCTGACCCTCTGCCAATCTAAGGCCTTAAACGGGCAGCCAATGATAACGTTAGGGCCTCCTCCCAACAGTGTTGCTGCTATGTGGCATGAGTGAGAGAGAAATCTATGTGGCCTGTGTGACAACCCTCCCCAATCCCCACACGCACATTCCTCTGTCTGTGACTGCCCCTGCCCTGTGTCCCCCCACTTGCCTCTATGATTTCCCAATGGACTGGGTTGATCCTCAGTTGGATGGATTTGACTTGGTACAGAGTTCCGGACAAAGAGATGATTTTAGGAGGTGGAGATGCAAAACTGATGAACTGACAATATTCCTTAATATTTTGCATTATTCTCTGATTTGTGAAAATAAATTGCTTACGGCGTCTGGCAGATGACCAACAATGGAATCTCCACTGAATGCATTAATGTTGGTGTGCCATTATTATCAAAGGTTAGTTCAGAGAGTTTTAGTGAAGACCTATCAGATCCTTGCTTCTAAGACCACATGGAAAAAAACACAGATAACCATTTATGATCAGAAGATTCTGGAACACTGGTTTCCCTGACAGATCTGCTTCAAAGATGGCTACAACCACCAGCATTTATTCATCTTTCGAATTGCCAAAACATTTTTATTTTACAGTGTCATTTTATTCTACATTAAGTTCCATAAATCTACAATCGGTACCAATGCTTGATAAACGGTATTGCCCCTCCGGAAAAAGATGCATCCTTGAGTGAGAAATGACACAAACAAGTAAAAGTATATGGGTAAAAAGATGGAATAAGATGTGTTACATTTTGCAATTGGTTAAACATCTCTCCTGTAATGATCACATCTTAAACTAAACTGATGGAAGCAATCCATAATTAGGAGGGTTTCAGTAATTGGAGGGGTACAGGAGTATTTACTTGTGAGATGGTCTGCCTTTAACTTTGGTGAAGTATCTGTGGAAAACTGTTACCTCTGAAACAGTGAAGTACACAGAGTGTGATAAGCAGGAGGGTGGAAGAACACAGCAAACCAGGCAGCATCTGGAGGAAAGGAGCAGTCAACTTTTCGGATCTTTTCCTTCTTCAGGACACATTACACAGAGACTTGCTTTTGGTAGTCACCCATTGCCAATGGTGGGAAGAGGTTTTGAAAGTGACATTTAAGCATTTTCCAGAATTGTGTTATGATATAGTTGAGTATATTGGAAGGTGACAAAACAAATATTATCCTTTTGTCTTCTGAACCTCCATTGATCCCAAAGAAAGAAATGTGTGCTAGTTGCTCTGTGGGGTGATCATAAATGTATTTGCCAAAGTCTCTGTTGGTCAGTGTCTTTACTGCAATCACAGTCTCCACTCTAGTGTCCTAGAACAGAGCAAAGTTCTTCCTAATCACTCCTTCTGCATCCGTGCAGAGCTAGCTTTGTAGGGAGGATGACTGTTACTCTTGTCCTGCCCCTTGTGTCCCTAAGTATGTAGCAAGAAATTCAATCAGCAGAATTGGTGTAAATCAAAATCAGTATTTATATTGGTGGGGGAGTGGGGGGGGAGCGCAGGGGGCAACAGTGAGGACGATTCTGTTTGAATCACATTTGCTCAGTCGTTAGAGATAGTAGGAACTGCAGATGCTGGAGAATCTGAGATAACAAGGTGTAGAGCTGGATGAACACAGCAAGCCAAGCAGCATCAGAGGAGCAGGAAGGCTGA
>NC_063370.1:2746477-2747449 GCF_021869965.1 Rhincodon typus
TCAGTGCTGAGGGAGTGGGCACTGTCGGAGGGTCAGTGCTGAGGGAGCGCCGCACTGTCGGAGGGTCAGTGCTGAGGGAGTGCCGCACTGTCGGAGGGTCAGTGCTGAGGGAGTGTCGCACTGTCGGAGGGTCAGTGCTGAGGGAGTGTCGCACTGTCGGAGGGTCAGCGCTGAGGGAGTGTTGTAATGCTGCTGTCTGTGGGATTCTTGCTGTGCAGAGTTTGTCTGCCAAGTTTCCTACGTTACAACATACTAAAACCCTTCATTGGCTGTGAGGGGCTGTGTTGTGGGATGGGCGCTATGGCAATGGTGTGTTTTTCTCCCTGTGAGTAGGTGTAAAGGACTGATTTTGCCTTTAACTGTGAGGTGGTTTTGTTTGTCCTTCCTGTGGCTCTGTAACACTGAGGGGGTTTGGGTCTGAAGAGAGTTTGGAAAGTGTGGCTCCAGGAGATTACAATGGAGTGTTGTGTTTGATCATTGTGCTTTTTGTACAAAGGAAAACCTGCCTTTTAATCCTGGATATACTGCCAGTGTATAATTCTGCAGCGGAGTTGGTGTGGCAGGCTGGGACTTTGTATAGATTGTCACCTCCTTCTAACATGAGTAAATTGGGGCGGAACTACATCAGCAATTTTTCCGAATGTTTGTCCATTGAGGGAATGGTATGGAAACAGGCCATTCAGCCCAATGTCTTGCTGATGTCTACATTCTACCCAGGACACTCCCCACCCAATCACCATCTCCTTCTGGTCTTTACCCACTTTGTTTCAGAGATAGTAGGAACTGCAGATGCTGGAGAATCTGAGATAACAAGTCGTAGAGCTGGATGAACACAGCAGGCCAAGCAGCATCAGAGGAGCAGGAAGGCTGACGTTTCGGGCCTAGACCCTTCTTTAGAAATGGGGGAGGGGAAGGGGGTTCTGAAATAAATAGGGAGAGAGAGGGAGGCGGATAGAAGATGGATAGAGGAGA
>NC_063370.1:2747549-2756888 GCF_021869965.1 Rhincodon typus
ATGGGGGTGGGGCTTGAGGTGGGAGGAGGGGATAGGTGGGAGGAAGAACAGGTTAGGGAGGCGGGGACGAGCTGGGCTGGTTTTGGGATGCGGTGGGGGGGAGGGGAGATTTTGAAACTTGTGAAATCCACATTGATACCATTGGGCTGCAGGGTTCCCAAGCGGAATATGAGTTGCTGTTCCTGCAACCTTCGGGTAGCATCGTTGTGGCACTGCAGGAGGCCCAGGATGGACATGTCGTCTGCGGAATGTACATCTCAGATGTCCTCGTTTTTCCAGGACCGCAACTTACCCCCCTCAGTGGTCGAGAACGCCCTCGACCGTGTCTCCCGCATTTCCCGCAACTCATCCCTCACACCGCCTCCCCGCAACATCAGCCAAAACAGAATCCCTCTCGTCCTCACGTACCACCCCACCAACCTCCGGATCCAACGCATCATCCTCCAACACTTCCGCCATCTGCAATCCGACCCCACCACCAAAGACATTTTTCCCTCCCCACCCTTATCTGCTTTCCGGAAGGACCACTCTCTCCGTGACTCCCTTGTCCGCTCCACACTCCCCTCCAGCTCCACCACGCCCGGCACTTTTCCCTGCAACCGCAGGAAGTGCTACACCTGCCCCCATACCTCCTCCCTCACCTCCATCCCAGGCCCCAAGAAGACTTTCCACATCAAGCAGATGTTCACCTGCACATCTGCCAATGTGGTATACTGCATCTGCTGTACCCGGTGTGGCTTCCTCTACATCGGGGAAACCAAGCCGAGGCTCGGGGACCGCTTTGCAGAACACCTACGCTCGGTTCGCAATAAACAATTGCATCTCCCAGTTGTGAACCATTTCAACTCCCCCTCCCATTCCTCAGACGACATGTCCATCCTGGGCCTCCTGCAGTGCCACAACGATGCCACCCGAAGGTTGCAGGAACAGCAACTCATATTCCGCTTGGGAACCCTGCAGCCCAATGGTATCAATGTGGATTTCACAAGCTTCAAAAATCTCCCCTCCCCCTACCGCATCCCAAAACCAGTCCAGCTCGTCCCTGCCTCCCTAACCTGTCCTTCCTCCCACCTATCCCCTCCTCCTACCTCAAGCCACACCCCCATCTCCTACCGACTAACCTCATCCCGCCCCCTTGACCTGTCCGTCCTCCCTGGACTGACCTATCCCCTCCCTACCTCCCCACCTACACTCACCTTTACTGGCTCCATCCCCGCCTCTTTGACCTGTCTGTTTCCTCTCCACCTATCCTCTCCTCTATCCATCTTCTATCCGCCTCCCTCTCTCTCCCTATTTATTTCAGAACCCCCTTCCCCTCCCCCATTTCTGAAGAAGGGTCTAGGCCCAAAACGTCAGCCTTCCTGCTCCTCTGATGCTGCTTGGCCTGCTGCGCTCATCCAGCTCTACACCTTGTTATCTCTTTACCCATTTTGTGTGTTGTTTTCAGCTTGCCCTTAAAGGTGTCTGAATGCAGCAAGACCAGGACAATATCTAGGCTTGGGCTGACAAATAGCAATTAACATTTACACCAGAAAAATGCCAGGCAATGGCCACTTCCCACAAGAGACAATCTAACCACTGCCCCTTGACATTCAATGGTGTTACCATCACTGAATCCCCCACTATCAACATCCTGGGGGTTACCATTGACCAGAAACTCAACTGGACTCACCACATAAACACAGGGGCTACAGGAGCAGGTCAGAGGCTGGGAATCCTGCAGCAAGTAACTCCCATCCTGACTCCCTCAAAGCCTGTCCCACCATCTACAAGGCACAAGTCAGGAGTGTGAGGGAATACTCCCCACTTGCCCTGGATGAGTGCAGCCCCAACAACACTCAAGAAACTCAACACCATCCAGGACAAAGCATCTCCCGCTTGATTGGCACTACATCCACAATCATCCCACTCCCTCCACCCCCGACGTTCAGTAACAGCAGTGTGTACCATCTACAAGATGCGCTGCAGAAACTCACCAAAGATCCTCAGGCAGCACCTTCCAAACCCACGACCCACTTCCATCTAGAAGGACAAGGGCAGAAGATACATGGGAACACCACCCCCTGCAAGTTCCCCTCTGAGCCAGTCACCATCCCGACTTGGAAATATATCGCCGTTCCTTCAGTGTAGCTGGGTCAAAATCCTGGAATTCCCCCCCTACGGGCATTGTGGGTCAACCTACAGCACATGGACTGCAGCGGTTCAAGGAGGCAGTTCACCCCCACCTTCTCAAGGGGGCAACTAGGGATGGGCAATAAATGCTGGGCCTCGGTATGACACTCGCATGCTGTGACCAGTTTTGATAAAGGAGTGATTTGTCTTAATCATACTTTGTGGGAGTGAATTCGATATTCTCGCCTCTCTCTGGTTAAACAGGGATCCTCTGACTGTAAATGGTAAATTGGTAAATTTATTAGTGATTGTCTTTATGGCCCTAACTTTGGCCTCACTCACAACTGGAGTCATTGTTAAGGATATCACTGTTGGCCTGACCCCTATAACTGCAGACCTAAACAGTTTGACCATTTGATTACATTCCAACCCTTAATGTACTCCCAAGTGTTTAACATCATTGATATCCACACCGAATGGGCTTTGGAACGGCTCAGTTCATGTGCAATGCTTTACAATGACACTGAGAACATTAACAAAAATATGCATAAATGGTTTGCTTTTTCATTTGAAGTCTGCAGTGTTCCCTCATATCTTCTAACCAACTGCTAATTACTGATGGTTAAGGATGGGTGAGCCTGATGGGTTTGAACACTGTAACATTACAGGAAGGCTTAACAAGCTCGTGATATATGCTTGGGGTCTGTGAGCTCTCAACTGAGATTGGGTCTGAACAGGAGAATGTTTCGAAACGGTTTTATCTGGAGCTCCAGAGAAATGAGAATTTGTACGCTGCAGCAAAAGTGTCAGGAAAGAGAGAACTTGCATTTGTATAGCACCTCTCACACCTTCAGGATCATTCCCAAAGGGTTTCACCGACAATGTTTTGAAGTGTAGCCACTGTCGGAATTCAGCAAACAGAACAGCTGCATTGGGCACAGCAAGCTCCCACAAAGAATATCAGGGCTGCAGTCATGTGTTTTAGTTGGTTGGAGGATAAACAATGCCCAATGCACCAGATCCTCTTTGGATTGTCACAGGGTCTTTTACACAGGCCTGAGAGAGCAGATGGGAATCTTAGTTTAATATCTCATCCGATAGCTGGCCCCTCCTACAGCACTCACTCAGACCGGACTCTTCAATGGTACAGATCTCCCTCAGCACTGACCCTCCGACAGTGCAGCGCTCCCTCAGCACTGACCCTCCAACAGTGCGGCGCTCCCTCAGTACTGACCCTCCGACAGCGCCCGGTCCCTCGGCACTGACCCTCCGACAGTGTGGTACTCCCTCAGCACTGACCCTCCGACAGTGCGGCGCTCCCTCAGCACTGACCCTCCGACAGTGCGGCGCTCCCTCAGTACTGACCCTCCGACAGCGCGGCGCTCCCTCAGCACTGACCCTCCGACAGTGAGACGCTCCCTCAGCACTGACCCTCCGACAGTGCGGCACTCCCTCAGTAAGGTAATATTCAGATTGTAGGGTGTACAGTTGATGGTCTAGGGTGAGGTTTCTAACTTGTTCCTGGTTTGTTAGAGGCTGATTCTCGATACTATCGGTTTCCCTCAGCCCCTGTTGGTGTTTCGCGGCGTTTGTGGTGAATGACAGTCAGGTGCTCCCAGGCCTTTGGCTCGAGCCGAGCACTCTGGATAATGAGCCATGTTGGTGTCAGTAATGGCGAACACAGCTCATTTGGTCTGCCTCAGGAAGGTGGTGCTGATCTATTGGGTCACACCTTTTGGCCAGTAATCCAGAGGCATCAGGATAATACTCTGAGGATGTGAGTTCTAATCCCACCACAGCAACTGGACTGAATAATGGGACTGTAATCTCCTCTCAGTGACAGAGACCATGAAACTATCATCGACTGTTGTTAAAGACCCCATCTGGGTCACTGATGCCCCTTTAGAGAGGGAAGTCTGGCCTACATATGACTCCAGGTCCACAGCGATCTGGTTAACATCATGTTGAGGTTGTACAGGACGTTGGTGAGGCCTCTTCTGGAGTATTGTGTGCAGTTCTGGTCACCCTGTTACAGGAAGGATATTATTAAGCTGGAGAAAAAAATTTACCAGGATGTTGCCGGGGTTGGAGGGTTTGAGTTATTAGAATAGACTGGATAGGCTGGAGTGTCGGAGGTTAAGGGATGACCTTATAGACGTTTATAAAATAATGAGGGGTATAGATAAGGTGAATGGCAGGTGTCTTTTCCCTAGGGTGGGGGATTTCAAGGCTAGGGGGGCTTATTTTTAAGGTGAGAGGAGAAAGATTTGAAAAAGACATGAGGGACAATTTTTGTTTACGCAGAGGGTGGTTCGTGTGTGGAATGAACTGCCAAAGGAAGTGGTGGATGTGGGTACAATTACAACATTTAAAAGGTATTTGGATAAGTTCATGAATAGGAAAAGTTATTTTTTCCTTTATTCATTCGATGAGGGTATTGCTGACCAGGCAGCATTTACTGCCCCATCCCTAATTGCCCAGAGGGCAGTTAAGAGTCAACCACATTGCTGTGGGCCTGGAGTCACGTGTAGGCCAGACCAGGTCAGGATGGCAGTTTCCTTCCCTAAAGGGCATCAGTGAACCAGATGGGTTTTTCCTGACAATTGACAATGGTCATCATTAGACTCTTAATCCCAGATATTTTAATTCCACCATCTGCCGCGGTGGGATTCAAACCCGGGTCTCCGGAACATTATCTGGGTCTCGGGATTAACAGTCCAGCGATAATACCGCTAGGCCATCGCCTCCCCCTATTGGAGAGATATGGGCCAAGCACAGGCAGGTGGGACTAGATTAGTTTGGGATTATGGTCGGCATGGACTCATTGGGCTGAAGGGCCCATCACTGTATCACTTTGTGCCTCTTAACCGCCCTCTGAAATGGCCGAGCAAGATGCTGAGTTGAAGGGGCAGTGAGGGACAGGGAAGAAAGACCCGGAGGATCACGGGACTGCTGTCTCGTTTGAGAGAGAGAGAGACGGACTGGTGGGGGTTTAACCTGAGGGTCCCTATGCCTCAGGCGAGGGGAGAGGTAGGGAAGGAGAGGCCTTCATGGTAGCCTCAGCCTGTGTGTGGGAACTGAACCCGCACCATTGCAGTAACTCTCCCAGTCTAACTGTGTGTTCCCCAACCCCCAATGCAGTGAGTGAAGAGTAGGAAGCAGTATAATTTAGTGAGTGATTCAGTATTTCTCCTCACTGGCTCCTCACGTGTGGAATGCTGAGACTGTTGGATTTTGTTTCTGATTCTGCAATTCAGGAATTTGAAAATCTCTGCGAGCTCCGTTTTAAATTCTTGTCTCGAACCTCTGAGCAAAGCTCTTCCAAAAATCGCAGGACCTGCGTTGGCAGCCGCCAGGCAAGATTCCAACAGCAGAAATAACATGTCGGATGGTTTCTTTTAAACAAAAAGTAACTCCCAGAAAGCAGCGAGACCCTCGCACAATAACTCCAAAGCCCCTCGTGATTTCCTTATTGTTTCTTTGTTCCCTCAGTTCCACATCACTGTCCCCCTGGACCTGTCTCCCACCAGGATTGGGAATTTTAAATAGGTCAGGGGTTGAACTGCCAAAGAGGAATGAACAGATACTTAGCCAGACTTAAGGGGCTGGTTACTGGGGGATTTTAGATGGTATGCAGTATTGAACATTTGCCCTTAAGCCCTCCTGGCCCCCCTGGAGGTGGGGTGTAAGGACCATACAAGAACAGCCTGAACCATACTCTACTGGGGGGTCCAGGTAAGGGTCAAAGTTCACAGGCAACTCCTTGAAGGGAGGGCAGTTGCCGCTGGCTCATTTGAAGAAAGAGCCGGCTGCAGTTAGCTAGTGCCTGGGGGATGTGGGGGAAATGAAGGAGATTGGCCCAAGGAGACAGAACAGCGGGCCCAATGGCCGCCGCCTCCTACGATTCGCCAACTCAAGTCCATCCCGAGCTCGTGGAGGAAATGCAGCAGTGCACAGCAGGATCCCAAAAACACCCATCAGTTCGTGGTGGCACGGTCTTTTTTAGAGATATTTGGTTGGGGGCTGAGGTGGGGGTGGAGGAGTGTGCGTGCAAAGTGACAGATGGCTATTGTCCAAGAGACTGGGGTGAACACAAATGACCCCTCCTCACCCCTGCCTTTCCTGGGTGCAGGTACCTCAGACACTTCCGGTCCCCCTGAGCAGGGAGGTAGCTCAGACAGATAGAAGACTGGCTGTCTGGCAGAAAACAGAGAGAGGGGATAAAGTGGCCTTTCTCAGGATGGCAGCCAGTGACAAGTGGTGTTCTACAAGGGTCAGTGTTGGGACCACCACTTTTCACTTTATACATTAATGATCTAGATGAAGGAATGGTAGGCATTCTGGCTAAGTTTGCAGACGATACAAAGATAGGTGGAGGGACAGTTGGTATTGAGGATGCAGGGAGGCTACAGAAGGATTTGGACAGGTTAGGAGAGTGGGCAAAGAAGTGGCAGATTGAATACCACGTGGGAAAGTGTGAGGTCATGCACTTTGGTAAGAAGAATAAAAGCACGGATTATTTTCTAAGTGGGAAGAAAATTCAGAAGTCTGAAGTGCAAAGAGACTTGGGAGTTCTAGTCCAGGATTCTCTCAAGTTAAACTTGCAGGTTGAGTCAGTAGTCAGGAAGGCAAATGCAATGTTGGCATTTATTTTGAGAGGACTTGAATATAAAAGCAGGGATGTACTACTGAGGCTTTATAAGGCTCTGGTCAGGCCACATTTGGAGTATTGCATGCAGCTTTGGACCCCATATCTCAGGAAGGATGTACTGGCCCTGGAGTGGGTTCAGAGGAGGTTCACGAGAATGGTCCCAGGAATGGAAAGCTTAACATATGAGGAACGTTTGAGGACTCTGGGACTATACTCATTGGAGTTTAGAAGGATGAGGGGGGATCTAATTGAAACTTACAGAACACTGAATGGACTGGGCAGAGTGGATGTTGGGAAGATGTTTCCATTGGTAGGAGAGACTAGGACTCGAGGGCACTGCCTTAGAGTAAAGGGAAGATCTTTTAGAACGGAGATAAGGAGAAACTTCTTCAGCCAGAGAGTGGTGAATCTATGGAACTCACTGCCACAGAAGGCTGTGGAGGCCTGGTCATTGAGTACATTTCAGACTGAGATAGATCGGTTTTTGATTATCAAGGGGATCAAGGGTTACGGGGAGAAAGCGGGAGAATGGGGTTGAGGAACTTATCAGCCATGATTGAATGGCTGAGCAGACTTGATGGGCCGAATGGCCTAATTTCTGCTCCAATGTCTTATGGTTGTACAATGCTTCTTTCCCTGAGCAGGGAGGTGCCTCAGACATTGCTGCACTCCCTGACTCCCGGTCTCGGACGGCCAGACTGGGTGAAGATCAGCCATATCCGGATTGGGATTGGGATTGGGATTGGGATGCACAAATGTCTGATTCCGTGGGAATTTTTCACACTTCCCCAAGGCTGTGAAGTACAGATGTGGCTCTGTACTCCAAAGGGAGTTACCGTCATGAATGGTTTGAGCTGTTACAGCGGTGCTATATAAATGTAACTATTACTGTAGCCACCTACTGCTCACTGTATGGGGACTGTATTTGCCACTCAGCCCCTTCCAGGTGCTACATTAACTCAGTAATTTCCTGTTTGTATCTTCAAAACTTCCAGCTGTCGGCAATAGGATTGAGATCAAGTGGGAGGAGGATAGGGGAGGGAGGGAAAGGGAGTCGGAGGAGCTAATGAGGATTGACCTGGTTTCCCCTGAAACGTTTAGCCCCAAGGGCTGCTGAGCATTTGGACTTGGGAGTAACGCAAGAGCAGGTGGTCTGGAGTTTGAAACCCAAACAGAAATTGCTGGAGAAACGCAGCAGGTCCGGCAGTGTCTGTGGAGAGAAAAACAGAGTTAAGGTTTCGAGTCTGATATGACTCTCCTTCAGAATCAAAAGGCCATGGAAAATACTGTTTGAGGTGCTGAAGTCAGAGGGAAAAGAGTAGCAAGTGGAGGTGGACAGTGAAGAAAGTTATCTCAGAATGCAATGGGACCTTGATCAGATGGGCCAATGGGCCGAGGAGTTGCAGATGGAGTTTAATTTAGATAAATGTGAGGTGCTGCGTCAGGGCAGGACATACACTTAATACTCCCCAGGACCTTATTATTGCCAAACAAAGAGACCTTGGGGTTTTCTGAAGAAGGGTCCCAACCCGAAACATCAACTTTCCTGCCCCTCTGATGCTGCCTGGCCTGCTGTGTTCCTCCAGCTCCCCACTGTGTTATCTCAGACTCCAGCATCGGCAGTTATTACCATCTCTGACCTTGGGGTTATAGCTCCTTGAAAGTGGAGTCGCAGGTAGACGGGGCGGTGAAGAAGGTGTTTGGTACGCTTGTCTTTATTAGTCAGTGTATTGAGTATAGGAGTTGGGAGGGTCATGTTGAGGCTGTACAGGACATTGGTTAGGGCCACTTTTGGAATACTGTGTGCAATTCTGGTCTCCCTGTTATAGGAAGGATGTTGTGAAACTTGAAAGGGTTCAGAAATGATTTACAAGGATGTGGCCAGGGTTGGAGAGTTTGAGCTGTAGGGAGAGGCTGAATAAGCTGGGACTATTTTCCCTGGAGCGTCGGAGGCTGCGGGGTGACCTTATAGAGGTTTATAAAATCATGAGGGGCATGGATAGGGTGAATAGCCAAGGTCTTTTTCCCAGGGTAGGAGAGACCAAAACTAGAGGGGCATAGGTTTAAAGTGAGAGGGAAAAGGTTTAAGAGGGATCTAAGGGGCAACTTTTTCATTCAGAGGGTGGTGCGTGTGTGGAATGAGCTGCCAGAGGAAGTGGTGGAGGCTGGTACAATTACAACATTTAAAAGGCATCTGGATGGATATATGAATAGGAAGGGTTTAGAGGGATATGGGCCAAATGTTGGCAAATGGGACTAGATTAATTTAGTATAACTGGTCAGCATGGACCGAAGGGTCTGTTTCCATGCTGTACAGCTCAATGCTCTGAGATTGAGGGTGTGGCCAGAGCACAAGACAAAGGCAGTGATAATAGTGGTAGAGGAACGATTGAGATGTCAAAAGGGTAGAAGGATGCAGAAAGGAGAAAATGGCACAAACAAGATGCAGCCAAACAAGAGTGGGGGGATGAAAGAAGGACAGAGATCCTACTCTGAACCCAACATCGAGTCTTAGGGGTCCTAAAGCACCTGAGAAGAGGTTTTGCTCCTCCAGTTTGCATGGAGCTTCACTGGAA
>NC_063370.1:2757388-2759693 GCF_021869965.1 Rhincodon typus
GCACTGTCGGAGGGTCAGTGCTGAGGGAGAGCCGCACTGTCGGAGGGTCAGTGCTGAGGGACAGTAGGATTCTCTGAACAGCATCCATAAATCTGATGGGGAATTTGGAATCATTCTGATTGTTACTGTGGAAAGTAGTGAGCGATGAAGGCAATTGAAGAAAGAGATTTGTTATCTTGGAGCTGGGAGATCCTGGTGTGAAATCTCCAGCAATAAATCCAGACACAGTTGGCAAAGCTCTCTCCATTCCTTTGGAAACAAGTGAATGTTTTTTAATTCTGTTTTTACTTCCTATTCCAGAACCTCCAGGCTTCATATACACCCCAGAGAGAGCAAAGAAAGTATTCCCGCTGTTGAACATGGATACCCCTCTAACACTGCGACGAGGCAGGAGACAGTCTGGTGAGTGTGTGTCACACACCTCGCTCTCTGTCCCTCTCTCACTCTCTGTCTCTGCCTCTCTCTCTGTTTCTCTCTCTCTCTTTCTCTTCCTCTCTCTCTCTCTCTGTCTCTTTGTCCCCAAATCTCATCCCTTACCCACTCTCTGCGTGCATTTCTATATCAGAACGATGGTTCAGTGGTTTGATCCCACCCTCGGGTGACTGTCTGTGTGGAGTTTGCATATTCTCCCCGTGTCTACGTGGGTTTCCTCCGGGTGCTCCAGTTTCCTCCCACAGTCCAAGGATGTGCAGGTTAGGGTGGATTGGCCATTGGAAATTGTACTGCCGTGTTCGGTGTAGGTGGGTTTTGGGGATATCAAACTCTCAAGGACAAAGTGTGCATTAAGGACATGACCTGAACAGAAAATGTTTTTCTTTTCATTTCAGAACCAAGCAAGCAGATCCAGGCAGTGATTGATCAGAGTGGTATGTGATTTCTCTGGTGCTGGGAGTCCCTTTGCACATTCGCACTCTCTATTTAGGCTGACCGTGGGTGTATGCTCGGCCTTTCTGTGGGGTGGGTCTGGATTCACCTGTTTATGAGCTGCATTGTGTGTTTTTCAGTTCCCAATCCCACAGTCGTGCCATTTCTCTATGAGCTAATCTCAATTACCCGTCTCACAGCACCACCAATTCATGGCATAGTAAATCACACAGGAGCAGTCTTTCACCATTCGGCCCCTCAAGCCCATTCTATCACTCAGTACAGTCATGGCTGCTCTGTTTATAGAATCATCGAGTCAAACAGCATGGAACCAGGCCCTTTGGTCCAACCAGTCCACGCCGACCATAATCCCAAACTAAACTAGTCCCTCCTGCCTACGCTTGGCCCATATCCCTCCAAACCTTTCCTATTCATGTACTTATCCAAATGTCTTGTAAACGTTGTAACTGTACCCACATCCACCACTTCCTCTGGAAGTCCATTCCACACACAAACCACTCTCTGTGTAAAAAATTAGCCCTCATGTCTTTTTTAAATATTTCTCCTCTCACCTTAAAAATATGCCTTCTAGTTTTGAAGTCCCCCACCCTGGGGAAAAGACCCTTCTCATTCACCTTTATCTACACCCCTCATGATTTTACAAACCTCTGTAAGATCAGACCTCAGCCTCCCACACTCCAGTGAATAAAATCCCAGCCTATCCTTATAACTCGAACCCTCCATTCCCAGCAACATCCTGGTAAATCTTTTCTGAACCCTCTCCAGCTTAATAACATCCTTCCTGTAACAGGGTGGCCAGAACTGCACACAGTGCTCTAGAAGAGGCTTCACCAAAGTCCTGTACAACCTCAACATAACGCACCATGTTACTTTCCACCTTTCACTCCCCCTCAAGTGAGAGATGGCTTGGTATTCAGCAGGTAGATGTGGCAATGATATTTCCTGCTGTGGGTCAGTCCAGAACCAGGCGACACTGTTTATAAATGAGGGGTCTCCCTTTGGGCACAGAGATGAGGGGATTTTCTTTTCTGTTGGAGGAATTTGTGACATTGGAACTGTCTGCCTCTGAAGATGGTGGAGATGAGTTGGGGGGGGCGCTGTCATTGAGTAGATTTTCAGGCTGATGCAGGCAGATGATCATTAAGCAGGAGGGGCTATTGAGGGGCGGCTGAGAATGTGGACCTTGAAACACAAACCAATCAGCCATGATCCTGTTGAACAAGGAGCTGAGTACAGGTATTGGGTGGTATGTTGGTGTGCACAGCTGGGAAAAAGTAACTGGAGCCGTTTGATGTAATTGTTGCTGTCGTGTGATGGATGTGGGAAAGTGGCGTTACTGTCTCCATGGAGCACTGTCCATATGTCACTGTTACTGGAGAGAGTAAGGAGTACGTACACACACACAGACACACACACACAC
>NC_063370.1:2759793-2771294 GCF_021869965.1 Rhincodon typus
CAGAGGACAACGAGCAAAGAAAGAAGGAGGGAGAAGATTAAATATGACGGTAAGCTCACCAGTAATGCAAAAAAAAATTGCAACAGTTTCTTTAGATATATAAAGGGCAAAAGAAAGGTAAAAATGGACATTAGGCTGCTGGAAAATGATGTTGGAGAAGTAGTAATGGGGAACAAAGAAATGGCTGAGGAACTGAATGAGTACTCTGTGTCAGTCTTCATAGTGGAAGACACAAGTAACATCCCAAACATTTAAGAGAGTTAGTTGGGGCAGAGCTGAGTACGGTGGCCATTGCGAAGGAAAAGGTGCTAGAAATCTGAAAAGGCTGAAGGTGGATAAATCACCTGGACCAGATGGACTACACCCCAGAGTTCTGAAGGAAATTTCTGAAGAGATAGTGGAGGTGTTAGTGGTGATCTTTCAGGAATCACTGGAGTGAGGGAGGGTCCCAGAGGACTGGAAAATCGCTAACGTGACACCCCTGTTTAAGAAGAGAATAAGGCAAAAAAACACAAAATTACAGGCTGATTAGCCTAATCTCAGTCGTTGGTAAGACTTTGGAGCCCATTGTAAAGGATGAGATTTCTGAATATTTGGAAGTGCATGGTAAAATAGGGCAAAGTCAGCATGATTTCATCAAGGGGAGGTCATGCCTGACAAATCTGCTGGAATTCTTTGAGGAAGTAAAGAGCAGGTTAGACCAAGGAGAGCCAGTGGATGTTATCTACCTGGACTTCAAGAAAGCCTGAGATAAGGTGCCACACAGGAGGCTGCTGAGTAAGATAAGGGCCCATGATGTTAGGTCCCATGGTGCTAGCAAGGATAGAAGATTGGCTGTCTGGTAGAAAGCAGAGAGTGGGGATAAAAGGGTCTTTCTCAGGATGGCAGCCAGTGACGTGGTGTTCCACAAGGGTCAGTGTTGGGACCACAACTTTTCATTTTATACATTAATGGTCTAGATGATGGAACTGTGGGCATTCTGGCTAAGTTTGTAGATGATACAAAGACAGGGAGGGACAGGTAGAATTGAGGAGGTGGCGAGGCTGCAGAAGGATTTGGACAGTTTAGGAGAGTCGGCAAAGAAGTGGCAGATTGAGTACAACGTGGGAAAGTGTGAGGTCATGCACTTTGGTAAGAAGAATAAAAGCATGGACTATTTTCTAAATGGGGAAAAAATTCAGAAGTCTGAAGTGCAAAGAGACTTGGGAGTTCTAATCCAGGATTCTCTCAAGGTAAACTTGCAGGTTGAGTCAGTAGTCAGGAAGGCAAATGCAATGTTGGCATTTATTTTGAGAGGACTGGAATATAAAAGCAGGGATGTACTACTGAGGCTTTATAAGGCTGTGGTCAGGCCACATTTGGAGGATTGTGTGCAGTTTTGGACCCCACATCTCAGGAAGGATGTACTGGCCCTGGAGCGGGTTCAGAAGAGGTTCATGAGAATGCTCCCAGGAATGAAAAGCTTAACATTTGAGGAACGTTTGAGGACTCTGGGATTATACTCATTGGAGTTTAGAAGGATGAGGGGGGATCTAATTGAAACTTACAGAATACTGAATGGCCTGGGCAGAGTGGATGTTGGGAAGATGTTTCCATTAGTAGGAGAATCTAGGACCCGAGGGTACAGCCTTAGAGTAAATAGAAGACCTTTTAGAACGGAGATAAGGAGAAAGTTCTTCAGCCAGAGAGTGGTGAATCTATGGAACTCACTGCCACAGAAGGCTGTGGAGTCTGGGTCATTGAGTACATTTAAGACGGAGATAGATCGGTTCTTGATGATCAAGGGGATCAAGGGTCACGGGGAGAAAGTGGGAAAGTGGGGTTGAGAAAAACATCAGACGATTGAATGGTGGAGCAGACTTGACGGGCCGAATGGCCTAATTTCTGCTCCTATGTCTTATGGAATTTCCCTGGCAGGAGGATGATTTTGACAATGGCGCCTCCTGGCTTGTGGGGTGGGGGGACAGCAGTGAGGGCACGGCGGTGACTGAGAGACATCAGGAAGGTCAGATGCTAACAATACTTTTCCCATTTTGTTTCCCCCCTCTTTACCTTTCTCTCCAACAACTGGCAACAGGAACACAGCTGAAGGTAAGAGAATTTTGTCTCGATCTCCTCTTGGCCTTATTCGAATGTCGCCAACAGGAGATTGTAGGCCATTCAGCCCATCAAGTCTGTTCGCCCATTCAGTGAGATCACGGCTGATCTGATCCTCCTCAACTCCGCTTTGCTGCCTTTTCCTCGATTCTTTTACTGATTAAAATATCTATCTCGGCCTTGCATATACTCAGCAATCCAGCCTCAACAGCTCTCTCCAGCGAGGACAACGCAGTCTCTCAAAGACAATGATTACCATTGCAAATGAGAGATTGCGAGCTGGAGCTTATGTGTTGTTCCAAAAATATAATGATCCAAGATAGCTCTTTCTACATTCCACTACTCAGTTACCCAGAACATTTCAAAATTCCTGTTCAAAAAGCGGGAAGCCTCAGTTTAAATATTTAAACATCTGTGATAATTGTCCCACATGATGAACATGAGCATATTCTAAAAGTTAATGTAATCACTGTAGTGCAGCCTACAATGCCCAGAGAACATTTCTCTGTCTGTGCCCAGACAGATTAGGGGGAGGGGACAAATCTTCCAAAAGTATTTGATGGTGCCTATGACCTCTTCCCCCTTTAGCCTGAAGTACTAAACGAAAAGAAAAATACTTTGTTAGCTTGCAAACCATATCTGTTCTTGGCACCAAGGTGCCTAACCTGACTTGATTTTTCGGAACAGACAAAAATCAATCTCTCGCTCAGTCCATCATCACACTGATCCTCACTCGAGGAAGGGAAATATCATTGTTGATGCCATCACACAGAATCACTTAATCCTACACTGTGACATTCTTCCTCTGAAATTGGAGATATCATTGCTCTTCCTATAAGAGGAATCAGACAGAACGTGGCATCATACGGACACAGAGCCCACAATTCCTGCTTTCCAGAAACACCTCTCGGTGTCTCGCTTGTTCCTTTTACAGTGTGACTCCCAGGAGTGAAAACCAGCCCCCTTCCCCCTTCCCCCCCACCCCGGCCTCATCCAGAACTCCACGGTCAGTGTCCCTGAAGGTTTGGACCCATGACGCTGTGGGTTGGCACTGACCGCCAAGGGCAAGGAGACGATGCCGAAATGCTGGGCCTCCCTCAGAGATTTTTCCCGTCACTGGGTGCAGAGATGTTATGGCACACCGCTCTGGAGCAGGTGGGACTTGAACCCAGGCCTCCTGTCTCAAAGGTAGGGACACTGCCACAACAGCCCTCACTGGATGCACCTTAAGAACGGAAGGAATATTAACAGCAGGAGGTAGCTATTAGTGCAATGAATTCATCATTTCCAAAATCAACCTCCTACTTTTTTATTCATCCCCATCCCTTGCCCAGGAAATCTTGTTTGAACCCATAACATCACAGCCGACATTAACCTTGCCTTCCTCAGTTCTTGACCCAAAACATTAACTCTGACTTCTCCCCACAGCTGCTGCTGAGCTTTTCCACTAGTTTGTGTTTTTGTTTCTGATTTCTAGCATCTGCAATTCTTTTGGTTTTTACTAATCTTGCTTTGCCTGGCGTCTCTAATCCCCGGGCTGAAAATAATGCTCCTGACCTCCTAATTGAACCTAGCCACCCCATCATGGCCTGCAGGCACAACCCACACTGCACCCCCCTCCTTTCAACATTTCAACCTTTTGCTTTCCATCCCTTATTCGTTTCTGTTAACATTATTTGCGACTTTCTGGCTTATTGGACGCACTCTTATACTAACATTCGCCATTATGAATTGCGACATAAATATGTCAACATATCCTATGTCAACAGTCACACCGTAGTTGCAGAGTCTGGCCGCTGGTGGCTCTTTAGAGTGACTATACACACCATCCTTTGGGGCTGTGAAGTAAAATTTATGCCCTTTGTGTCCTCAGCTGGTCTAGGCCAGGTAGGTGAAGGGGTTTCTGAGGAAGGGTCACCGGACCCAAAAGGTTAACTCTGTTTTTTACTTCACAGATGCTGCCAGACCTGCTGAGCTTTTCCAGCAACTTCTGTTTTTGTTCCTGATTTACAGCATCTGCAGTTCTTTCAGTTTTTATTAGGTGAAGGGGTTTAAACAGTAACCAGCAAAGTTGTTCTGAATCACTGTTCATTGGATCCCACTTAGTCTGCTACTCTAAATATTGACAAATCCAAGCCAAACTCAGTTAAAATGGCAAAACTTCAGTTGCGATTGTAAAGGAGTAGATTTAGAATGCAGTTCTGTTTTCCAAATTGCTAAAATGCACTGGAGATGATACAAGAAAAACATTGAGCCAGAACACACTAGAACTGGGGTGTGTTTCCACTTATCAGGGATGTTTACTATTGAGAAACACAAGATCCATTAATAGTTTGTTTCAGGTATTTAAAAATGTGGGAAAAACTGAGGGAGCAGGCACAGAAATATTTTTACTTTTGAAGGAGATAACAAGAGTAGAGGCTGTAACTTTAAAAACAAATATGAATTAACCCAATTGGGAATGCAGGAGAAACAGCTTCACCCTGAGATTAGGGTTTGAACTACTAGAGAGGGTTTAGGAAAAATCTACAAGGACCTTACAGGGACTCTGGAGGGTTTGAGCTATGGGGACAGGCTGAATAGGCCAGGACGTTTCTCCCCTGGAATGTAGGAGACTGAGGGTTAATTTTATAGAGGTTTATAAAATCATGAGGGACATGAATAGGGTGAATAGCCGAGGTCTTCTCCTCAGGATAGGGGGAGTCCAAAACTAGAGGGGCATAGGTTTAAGGTGAGAGGGGAAAGGTTTAAAAGGAAGGCTAAGGGGCAACTTTTTCACGCAGAGGGTGGTGCGTGTATGAAATGAGCTGCCAGAGGAAGTGGTGGAGGCTGGTACAATTACAACATTTAAAAGGCATCTGGATGGGGACATGAATAGAAAGGGTTTAGAGGGAAATGGGCCAAAAGCTGGTAAATGGGACTAGATTAATTTAGGATATCTGGTCGGCGTGGATGAGTTTGACCGAAGGGTCTGTTTCCATGCTGTACATCTCTATGACTCTATGTCATTGAGGGAGTAGTTGAGGTGACTAATTTAGGTACCAAACACCCCCTGGGGAAAGGAGTAAAAGATATGGGGATAAAACAGCAACATGGCAGTGATCTCGAGGAAGGGCCATGACCATATTGAATGGTGGAGCAGATTTGAAGGGCTGAATGGTCTACTCTGTGTCATGTTGATTGGCTGAGATGGTGGGAGAGGTGTGAATTGTAAAGACCAGCATGGATCAGATGGGCCAAATGGCCTGTTTCTGTGCTGGAAATTCCTTGTAGGCGTCAACAGCCCACACTGTCTGCTCTTATTTCCAGTATACGGGCAGTGATGACGATCTACTCTCCAACATGGAGACACTGAGTTTACTGGGCAGTGCCACTACACTGGCATCCAGCGTGGTGGAGCTGGAGGTCGGCGCGGAAGCCAAGTCTGGAGAGTCGGGTTCACCAGAAACGCCTCATCGCCCATCCAGAGATGAGGCCTCCCTAGAGCGAATAGTCCAGAGTGCTACGGAGAAGCAGGAGGATGCTGAACAGTACGAAGAAGGCCCGGAATTTTGCGGCATCGGCAACATCGATTTGGAGATGGAACAGGTCGGCGATGTTATAGTTTTTACAGATTGCAGGCTTTTTCTTTTGAGTTTGTGTTTAGAATCGGGGTTGAGCATTTTGAGGGAATTGTCGAGTTAGATGGCAGACAGATATGGGGTAAGTTCCAAGTATTTATTGGACAGCTGCATACACTACAAACAAGAGAACTCACACCCTCACAGAGACCAGACACATCCTGCTGTTCATAGGAAACTCCTTGTGCCAGTCTCAAAGATGGTGCTACGTGCGGAGTGGGCTCTGGGGAAGGATGTTCTGTTTGTTCCAGGATTCAGGGGAGCAGAGGCTGATGGGGAGAACCAGAAAGGACAATCAAGGGAACGTTGGTCATAGTAAAAGCTGTATTCAGAAACATTTGGAGCTCATCAAGTGGTTTCAAGGGATTCTCCATTCGAGCTGTTGGCAAAATAGGAAATGTTATGAGATTGTTTGAAACCTTTCAAATTAAAACTGCATTTCCTTCCTCCTATCGAGGCACAGATATTTGCGAACATGGAGCTGTTGCAGAAGAAAACGTCGGAAGGTCTGGGCGCCATTGTAGAGGAGCCCTCGTTTCAACTCCGAACGGTAAACGGGGATGACTCTCTGCTGGATGTTTATGAAGATGCAGATGTCGAAGTGTCCGAGATTTCGCTGCTAGACATGGCCTACGTCAATGGAACAGAGGGATGTGAAACCTACAACAGTGAGTCCTCCGAAGACAATGACCTTCAGAGACAAAGAAGGAATGTGAACAATTTGGAATCACTGGGCGAGATGGACCAAGTTGGCCGGGACTCTCAAGATGTTGGCTCATTTGCCAATGGAAGGTTGACCTGTGAGGGTCAGAGGTCACTACTGGACCATGAAGACCACCACAGTTCCCACCATGACAGTGAGGAGACCCTACCAGGGAGGGAGGACGGTTTTAAAGTTAATGGCTGTCCCGTAGCGATGAGGTCAGAAAGTCCTGTCCAGGAGGAGTTTGGGGAGGAAGCCCCCAGTAATGGCCACGCCGATCGGTTGGCCAAACCAAACGCAGCCAAGAAGGACTCAGTCCAGATGGAAAATGACCGGCTGCTAATTGAGAAGATCAAGAACTATTACGAGTCGGCAGAGATGGCCAACGACCAATCCCACCTCCAACGAAGAGAGAGCATCTCCTTCATACCGACTGGCGTGGTGAGGGACTCTGTCCTGTGGTTCAATTACAAGACGGCGCACGAGAGCATTCAAGAGGCGCCAAGCGAGAAGGTTCCTGGCAGCGATCGCCCGTCGGTCAGTGCACCAGGCGCGGGTTCAGAGCCCCGCTCCCAATCGAGGGATGGTCAGCTCCAGCTGGGCTCTGTCCGAGTGCTCCCGGAGCCCCCTGATGGCACTGACCCGCCGCTGAGCCAACGGCCCACAGAGGCCGAACCGGAGCCGGAGTTCAAATCCTCAGCCGAAATTCTCAAGGTTTGGCGAGAAATGGAGAAAGCAGCTCATTTCTGCCACAAACATGAGTCTTGGAATGGCTGTGGTAAAGCACTGGATAAGAACAAGGGCCCACCCAGCTCCCGGCAGCCGGGCTACAGCGAGCCTCTGCTAATCCTGGAGGACTCTGACCTCAGCCCCTCCACGGAATTCCCCGGAGCGTCAGCCGACGAGGTGAAGCAGGACCCAACGGACAGGAAGCCTGGGCTGAAAGTCGGCCTGGGAGGCAAGACCGGTCCAAGCGACAATGTGACCTACGGACCTTGGTGTGTCGGCCAAGGCACGCCGCTCTGTGGAGATATCGATGGCTGCCTCTTCCAGAACTCCGAGAAAATCATGAACAAGGTCCAGTTGCTGGCCAAAATGTACAGCCAGCGAATCAGCAGGAAGAAAGCAGCCATGCCGAGGAGGATCTGGGAACTCGAGCCCGAGGCGAGAGCAGAGTACAAGCAGTGGAAAAGGAGACCGGCACTGAAACTGACCAGGGCCCGCGAGGTCTATCAAGAGATGGAAAGTGACGGTGAGTCGCTGAGTGTGAGCAAGGCACTGTCTCTGTAACAGCAATGGCAAGGGGTGGCAGGCATACAGTCATCCGGCATGGAAGCAGACCCTTCGGTCCATCCAGTCCATGCCGACCATCATCCCAAACTCAACTAGCCCCACCTGCCTGCACTTAACCCACAACGCTCCAAACATGTACTTATCCAAAAATCTTTTAAATGTTGTAACTGTACCTATGTCCACCACTTCCTCTGAGTGTTCAGTCCAAAAAAAGTTGTCCCTCATGTCCTTTTTAAATCTTTCTCCTCTCACCTTAAACATATGCCCTCTGGTCTTGAAATCCCCCACCCTAGGGGAAAGACACCTGCCATTCACCTTATCTATGTCCCTCATGATTTTATAAACCTCTATAATCTACGTTCCAGTAGAAAAGGTCCCAGCCTCTCTTTATAACTCAAGCCTTCCATTCCCAGCAACATCCTGGTAAATCTCTTCTGAACCCTCTCCAGCTTAATAATATCCTTCCTGTAACAATGAGACCAGAAGCGGACACCGTACTCCAGAAGAGGCTTCACCAATATCATCCCAACTCTCTGGAACACGTGGTTGCTCTGTGGTTGGCAGTAGAGTGGGATTTGTGAAGCCATCATATTCTCAGCCTTTCCCTGCCTATTGATTCTGGGGTGGAGAAGTGGTCATTGATGACCAACACTGCATCATTAAACCAAACCCAACTCAATTCTGTAACATCCTTCAGTCAAGGGAGCAAACTCTCTCTCACCAAACTCCACGTAACTCCAGTCCTTCAATTAACAGCTCCTCCCGTCGGAGATGGGAGGTTTGGAGGGTGGTAGGGTGGGGCCACAAATCCCAGGTAGGATACTGGGTAGCCAAGGTGCCCCCACTGGTGTCTTATCACCCACAGGGTGGGTCTTGGGAGACCCTCCTGTCCATGGGCCAGTTAAAGCAACCAATTAATGGCATTCCCCACCCACCCCCGCACCCCCCACCCTCTCAGCAGTTAACTGTCGATCTTTGTTCTCAGGCCAGACTCTGAAAACGACGACTGACAGTTGACTGTTCTTGCCGCATCGCCATGCCAACGGTGACCCTACCAACCAGCACCCTCTTCTCGGAGGTGTCCCTTCCTTCAAGCCTCTCGCTTGTTCTCTAACCGTGTAGAATGCAGATGGAAAAACACTTCGACTTTCTTTTGTCTCTCTCCTTTTACCAATGTCTACGTCCATTTCCCTGCCCATTTTATAACCGCCTTTTTCATTCCTGGTTGTGCGTTCACCTTTTTAACTGAACTGAAACTCCCAAACCACCCTCTGTGACAGCTGAGCTCTCAGTTTGTTGGATTCATTGCAGTGTGATAGTCTCGGAGAGAAAGACCCCACCCCAACCAACCCCACCCCAACCAACCCCACCCCAACCAACTCCACCCCTCTCCCCAAAACAATAATTCACTTCGAAAGAGGTTTCTCCTGGAATTATTTGGACACCGAGAGGATACAGAGGATCAGAAGGTCCTGAACCATCCTCCAATTTTCGCCAAGCCAGCTCCCCCCACCACCCCCACAACAGAAGGGAGCTCTCGGTTTGATTTTGTTGAGGATTCAATTCTGGGCACTGGTGTGGGAATCTGATTGACTCCCCCTCCGAGTCGAATTGGGACAGATTTAAATTCCCTCAGCGGAAGGATATTCCCAAAGCCTTTACAACTGATGAAGCAGTTTTGAAAGTTTCCCCCAGAAACAAAGGAATTGGGACCAAAATTAGGCCGTTCAGCCCTCAAGCCTGCACTGCCATTCGGTAAGATCACAGTGGATCCGATGACCACATGCTCCTGCCTGGCCCGCTTCCTCCAATAACCTTTCACCCTTCCTTCACCCCAAAGACACCTAAAGACCCTGCTGCCTTCACCTTTTCAGAACGAGAGATTGAAAGACCCACCATTTTCAGTGAGAAAATCAATTTCTGTTTGTCGATGTTATTAATACAAAATCCCTTTCTGTTTCAATGGTCTCAGGAATGGTTATTATGCAGGGAAAATGGCTGTTCAGTGCACAGCAAGATCCCACAGCCAGTGAGGGCGGACGACCAAGTAATTGGGAATGCATGTGTTGGCTCAGATGAGGCAGATAGACCTGGGAGCGGAGGGTGGGGGGTGCTAGTGAACAGACTCAAGTGACCCTCCGACAGTGTGGCGCTCCCTCAGCACTGACCCTCCGACAGTGCGGCGCTCCCTCAGCGCTGACCCTCCGACAGTGTGGCGCTCCCTCAGCGCTGACCCTCCGACAGTGCGGCGCTCCCTCAGCGCTGACCCTCCGACAGTGCGGCGCTCCTTCAGCACTGACCCTCCGACAGTGCGGCGCTCCCTCAGCGCTGACCCTCCGACAGTGCGGCGCTCCCTCAGCACTGACCCTCCGACAGTGTGGCGCTCCCTCCACTGACCCTCCGACAGTGTGGTGCTCCCTCAGTCCTCAGAATGTCACTCCACATTATGATTCGAACTTGAGCCTTTGTGAACCGAAACACTGCCCCTGATTGTAGACAGAGTAGGAACTGCCGATGCTGGAGTTTAAGATAACAAGGTGTAGAGCTGGATGAACACAGCAGGCCAGGCAGCATCAGGGTCCAGACCCGAAACGTCAGCTTTCCTGCTCCTCTGATGCTGCCTGGCCCGCTGTGATCCTCCAGCTCTACACCTTGTTATCCCTGATTGTGGAGATTGCAATTGCCCATCGCAGCACATCTCTGGATTATTTGCCTGAGGTTTGCAGAGCAAAGAAAGTCATGTCCCATTTGTCTGTGCTCAGCACCAACCACTTCCCTACAATGTTCCAATTCATTCTGCTACAATCAAATCAGCTCATTCCTCAGGCTGTTTCAGTATTTACAGGGAGCTAAGTGTTGAAGTTTGTTATTTGCAAGATAAAAAAACTGCTTCAAATGTAATAATTACCAGAGAAACTATTTTGCTTTGGATTTGCTTTCAACTGAAAGGCATAATTGATCAGATTCTCTTTTGAATCTACCCTGGAGCATCTGCGCTGCGTAGTTAGGCACTCAACTGAGATTAAGCTTCGAGGAATTTCTGCATCTTCGCCATTTGGGAAAAAATTCATGGAATTAATTTGCAGCACGAAGTCCTCAGGGAGCCTGTCTCCAGTCTCCCGTGGTCCTCACAGAGATTTGGGGTAATTTGAGGAGACAAGTACGAAGGGTTCTGCTCCTGTGAAAACTTCTCCCCCCCAGGGGGTTAATGTCACCTTGCAGTCGATGTTATTCTGTTTCTCAGCTTTTTACAGAATGTGTGGCCATGATTGAAGAGACTGGCGGAGCCCAAACCGTTCCTCAACCTGTCCCAAAATTTCATTAAATTCTGTTCTCAGGTATATTAAAGACTAGACAGATTTTTAATCAGTAAAGGAATCAAGGGTTATGGGGAAAGGCGGGAAAGTGAGGTTGAGGATGTTCACAATCCCGACAGTGTGGAAGCAGGCCATTCGGCCCATTGAGTCCAGACCAACCCTCCAAAGGTCATCCCACCCAAGCCCACCCCTTTCCCATCCCATAACCCTGCATTCCCTATGGCTAACCCACCTAACCTGCACATCCCTGGGCACTACGGGACAATTTAGCATGGCCAATCCACCCTAACCTGCACATCCCTGGGCACTACGGGACAATTTAGTATGGCCAATCCACCCTAACCTGCACATCCCTGGGCACTACGGGGCAATTTAGCACGGCCAATCCACCCTAACCTGCACATCCCTGGGACACTACGGGGCAATTTAGCACGGCCAATCCACCCTAACCTGCACATCCCTGGGACACTA
>NC_063370.1:2771394-2782572 GCF_021869965.1 Rhincodon typus
ACTGGTCAGCCATGATCTCATTGAATGGGGAAGCAAACTTAATGGGCTGAATGGACTACTCCTGCTGTTGAAACCTGGGGGCTAGTCTCCCGGCTATTCCCCAGATTTCGACAGCGCTTCACACTCTTTCTGAACAAATCTCTGTTTGTTGATGTTTTAAGTTGACCCTCAGACTCGACAGTTTTTCGAGTGGGGAGTCACTTGAGGATTTTCAACCCCAGCCACCCCTGTTGTACGTGTGAAGAAGCTCACCTCCGAACAAGCAGCTCCAATTTTAAAAAGGTTCCAGCCCCTTCTTATAGAATTATTGAGTCATAACGGGGTACAGCATGGAAACAGACCCTTCAATCCAACTGCTCTGAACTGACCACAGACATCCCAATGTGACCTGGTCCCGTTTGCCACCATTTGCCCCATTTCCCTCTTAACCCTTCCTATCCATGTCCCCATCCAGATGCCTTTTAAATGTTGTAATTGTACCAGCCTCCACCACTTCCTCTGGCAGCTCATTCCATACACGCACCACCCTCTGTGTGAAAAAGTTGCCCCAAAGGTCCCTTTTAAATCTTTCCCCTCTCACCTTAAACCTATGCCCCTCTAGTTTTAGACTCCCCTGCCCTGGGAAAACCCCCTTGGCTATTCACCCTCTCCATGCCCCTCATGATTTTATAAACCTCTATAAGGTCACCCCCTCAGCCTCCGACACTCCAGGGAAAATAGCCCCAGCCTCTCCCTATCGCTCAAACCCTCCGACCCTGGCAACATCCTTGTAAATCCCTACCAGTCAATATATACCCCCCTTGCCTTACCAGTCCTCTCAAAATGCATCACCACCACTTCTCAGGATTAAATTTAGCTTCCCACGGATCGACACATTTTTCCAGCCCAGCTATACCATCCTATAGCCTAAGGCTGTCCTCACCACTATTTGCCATACCGCCGAGGTATTCACTGGTCATAAACACAGACGGTTAAAGCCGCCTCATGTTTCACATTGCATTGAACGAAAGAGTTTCATCTATTCTCATGTTCAGGAACGTAGAGCAGTACGGCACAGCACAGGCCCTTCGGCCCACTATGTTGTGCCAAACTTTTACCCTAAACCTAAGGTCTATCTAACCTCCACCCCTACCTTATACTATCATCCATATGCCTATCTAATAGCAGCTTAAATGCCCCTAATGAGGCCGACTCCACTACCCTCTCCGGCAACGCATCCCACGCCCCGACCACTCTCTGAGTAAAGAACCTACCTCTGCCGTCTCCCCGATATCTACCTCCTTTCACTTTAAAACTATGCCCCCTCATAATAGCTACCTCCACCCTCCGCCCCTCTGGTCAGAAGACACGGTGCAGGCTGAGGGACACTGAAACATAATGAGATGTGCCGGACCAAATGAAAGATCCAATGGAAGGGACCACAACAGGGCGCCATTTTAGAACCCCTGCAGTGTGGAAACAGGCTCTTGGGCCCAACAAGTTCACACCAACCTTTAAAGTATCCCACCCAGACCCACCCCCAGACACTATGGGCAATTTAGCATGGCTAATCCACCCTAACCTGCACATCTTTCGACTGTTGGAGGAATCCAGAGCACCCGGAGGAAACCCACACAGACACGGAGAGAATGTGCAAACTCCACACAGAGAGGTGCCCAAGGGTGGAATTGAACCCGGGTCCCTGGTGCTGTGTGGCAGCACTGACCCACCGTGGAGTGTCAGGAAAGGAGGAAGGTGTGGGTGGTGTGGGGTGTCAGACTGGAGAGATTCAGGGAGAGAGTTCCACAAATAGATAGGGTCCAGCCTCCGATGGGGAAGCAACTCTGAGAGGGGGGTTTGCTTGAGCTATACGGGATGGTTTAAACTAGATTGGCAGGGGGTGGGGAACCAGATTTGTAATTCAGAGGATGAGGTATTCAGCCTTCCAACAGACACAACAGGGAGTGAGGTTGTTAATAAAGAAATGCGGTTGATGGAGCGTAATTGCGGACACCGAGATGGTTTGAGGTGTGTATACTTCAATGCTAGAAGTATCAGAAATAAGGTGGATGAACTTAGAGCATGGGTCGGTACTTTGAACTACAATGTTGTGGCCATTACAGAAACTTGGGTAACTCAGGGAGAGGAATGGTTGTTGGAAGTTCCGGGATTTAGATGCTTTAAAAGAAATAGGGAGGGTGGTAAAAGAGGCGGGGGAGTGGCATGGCTAGTCAGGGCGAGTATAGCAGCTACTGAAAGGCAGTTCGAGAATGAAATGTCTACAGAGTCAGTTTGGGTTGAGGTCAGGAAAAAGAAAGGAGCAGTCACTTTGTTGGGGGTTTTTTACAGACCCCCTAATAGTTGTAGAGAAGTGGAGGAGCGGATTGGGAGGCAGATACTGGAAAGGTGCAGAAGTCACAGGGTTGTAGTCATGGGTGACTTCAACTTTCCAATATTGATTGGAAACTTTTTAGTTGTAATAGTTTAGATGGAATGGATTTTGTCCAGAGTGTTCAGGAAGGATTCCTGACACAGTATGTAGATAGACCAACACGAGGAGAGGCCACTTTGGATTTGGTGCTTGGCAATGAACCGGGCCAAATGTTAGACCTGTTGGTAGGAGAGCATTTTGGCGATAGCGATCATAACTCTGTTACTTTTACAATAGTCATGGAAAAGGATAGGTCCATAAAGCATGGGCGGCACGGTGGCTCAGTGGTTAGCACAGCTGCCTCGCAGCGCCAGGGACCTGCGTTCAATTCCAGCCTCGGGTGACTGTCTGTGTGGAGTTTGCACATTCTCCTCGTGTCTGTGTGCATTTCCTCCAGTTTCCTCCCACAGTCCAAAGATGTGCAGGTTAGGTGGATTGGCCATGTGTTCAGGGAGGTGTAGATTAGGTGGGTTACAGGGGGATGGGTCTGGGTGGTATGCTCTGAGGGTTGGTGTGGACTTGTTGGGCCAAAGGGCCTGTTCCCACACTGTAGGGATTCTATGATACAGCAGGGTAAGGTTTGTAATTGGGGGAAGGGTAATTATAATTCTGTTAGGCAAGAACTGGGTAACATAAATTGGGAACAGATGCTGTCAGGGAAGAGCATGACAGAAATGTGGAGATTGTTTAAGGAATGCATACTGTGTGTGCTTGATATGTTTGTCCCTAGCAGGCAGGGAAGATGCGGTTGAGTGAGGGAGGCTTGGTTCTCAAGAGAGATCGAACAACTGGTTAAGAGGAAGAAGGATGCTTATATAAGGTTTAGGAAACAAGGATCAGAAAAGGCTCTAGAGGGATACAAGTTAGCCAGGAAGGAGCTGAAGAAAGGGCTTAGGAGAGCTATAAGGAGGCATGAGAAAACCTTGACAGATGGGATCAAGGAAAAACCCAAGGCTTTTTACACGTACGTGAGGAATAAGAGAATGACCAGAGAAAGGGTAGGCCCGATCAAGGATTGTAAAGGGAATTTGTGCACAGAGCCTAAAGAGATAGGAGAGGTCTTTAATGAATACCTTTCTTTGGTATTCACAACTGAGAGGGACCTAGTTGTAGGGGAGGACAGTGTGAAACAGGCTGGTAGGCTAGAGGAGGTCGATGTTAGTAAGGAAGATGTACTAGAAATTTTGAGGAACTTGAAGATAGATAAATCCCCCGGGCCTGATGGGATTTATCCAAGGATTCTATGGGAAGTGAGGGAAGAGATCGCAGGGCCTTTGGTGATGATCTTTTCGTCCTCACTGTCCACAGGTATAGTACCAGAAGATTGGAGAGAGGCAAACGTCATTCCCTTGTTCAAAAAAGGGAATAGGGATAACCCTGGAAATTACACGCCAGTTAGTCTTACTTCAGTGGTGGGCAAATTATTGGAAAGGGCTCTGAGAGATAGGATTTATGGTCACTTGGATAGGCACAGTTTGATTTGTGATAGTTCAGCATGGATTTGTGAGGGGTAGATCATGCCTCACAAACCTGATCAAATTCTTTGAAGAGGTGACCAAACACATGGATGAAGATAGAGCAGTGGATGTGTTACACATGGATTTAAGTAAGGCATTTGATAAGGTTCCCCATGGTAGGCTCATGCAGAAAGTGAGGAGGCATGGGATAGGGGGGAAATGTGGCAGATTGGATTCAGAATTGGCTGACCCTGAGAAGTCAAAGGATGGTAGTGGACGGAAAATATTCAACATGGTGCTCAGTTACGAGTGGTGTACCACAAGGATCTGTTCTGGGTCCTCTTCTCTATGTGTTTTTTGTAAATGATTTGGATGTAGGAGTGGAAGGGTGGATTAGTAAGTTTGCAGACGATATGAAGGTGGGTCGAGTCGTGGATAGTGTGGAGGGCTGTTCTAGGTTACAAAGGGACATTGATAGGATGCAGAGCTGGGCTGAGAAGTGGCAGATGGAGTTTAACCCTGAAAAATGTGAGGTGATTCATTTTGGAAGGACAAACTTGAAAGAATACGGGGTTAACGGAAAGATTCTTGGCAGTGTGGAGGAGCAGAGGGATCCTGGGGTTCATGTTCACAGTTCCCTGAAAGCTGCCACCCAGGTGGATAGAGTTGTTAAGAAGGCCTATGGTGTGTTAGCTTTCATTAATAGAGGGATCAAGTTCAAGAGCCATGAAGTTATGCTCCAGCTATACAACAGCCTGGTTCAGCCACATCTGGAGTATTGTGTCCATTTCTGGTCGCCTCATTACAGGAAAGATGTGGAAGCGTTGGAAAAGGTGCAGAGGAGATTTACCAGGATGTTGCCTGGAATGGAGGGAAGGTCTTACGAGGAAAGGTTGAGAGAGCTAGGGCTTTTCTCTTTAGAACGACAAAGGATGAGAGGTGACTTGATAGAGGTGTACAAAATGATCAGAGGTATAGATAGAGTGGACAGCCAGAGACTTTTTCCTAGGGTGGAGGTAGCTATTACAAGGGGGCATAGTTTTAAAGTGAGTGGAGGTAGATTCAGGGGAGACATCAGAGGTAGGTTCTTTACTCAGAGAGTGGTCAGGGCGTGGAATGCATTGCCGGAGAGGGTAGTGGAGTCGGCCTCATTAGGGGCATTTAAGCGGCTATTAGATAGGCATATGGATGATAGTATAAGGTAGGAGTGGAGGTTAGATAGACCTTAGGTTTAGGGTAAAAGTTCGGCACAACATCGTGGGCTGAAGGGCCTGTACTGTGCTGTACTGTTCTATGTTCTAACTCAAATTTCAGGGGCTCCAGGTCTCAGAAGGAGAGGAATGCAGAGATAGGGAGGGGGTGTAGGGGCTGGAGGAGGTGACAGAGATAGGGAGAGGGTGTAGGGGCTGGGGGAGGTGACAGAGATAGGGAGGGTGTGTAGGGGCTGGAGGGGGTTACAGAGATAAGGAGGGGGTGTACGGTCTGTTTGAATACAGAGTAATCTCAGACAATGCCACAAAAATGTGTTAGGAAATAAATTTATGAGTTTAATCCAAACTTAGAACAATCCTGGTCCATGATGCTTAATGCTGAAAGCACATGAAGTGTCATTGCGAGAGTAAGGGAGCGAGTATAAACGAACAGAGGTAAATAATCTACGTTCAGACGACTTTTTAAAAAATTCATTCATAGGATGAGGGTGTCGCTGGCCAGGCGGCATTTATTGTCCATCCCTAATTGCCCAGAGGGCAGTTAAGAGTCAACCACATTGCCGTGGGTCTGGAGTCACACGTAGGCCAGACCAGGTAAGGATGGCAATTTCCTTCCCTAAAGGGCATTACTGAACCAGATGGGATTTTCCGACGATGGATTTGTGGTCATTGTTAGACTCTTAATGCCAGATTTTGTTTGTTGATTTCAATTTACGACCATCTGCTATGCCAGGATTCAAACTCAGGTCCCCAGACCATTACCTGGGTGTCTGGATTAACAGTCCAGCAATAATATCTCTACACCATCACCTCCCTGACCAGTTGAACAGTTTAAGATTTTAGGGATTTTTCAGATACCTGTTCAGGTGTGTTATAACACCTTGGGAGCCAACAGGACTTGAACCTGGGTCTTCTAGCTCAGAGGTAGGGACACTACCTTCACACCACAAGAGCCCCCAGTTGTAGATCCTCATGTCAGTGAGAAATCAGAACATTAATTCTGTCATCGTTGTTTTCCTTACAGATGAAGTTGTGGCACTACAGCAGTCAGCTCCATACGCACATCTGGTCATTCAAGATCCAATCCCTATCCTCTATGCCCAGGAAAACATTGTCCAGCTCTCTATTTCCAAAGCCAAGTCTGAAACCTCCAACCTCCAGCTTCACGGTACCAGAGAAAGTTCATTGTCAAGGCAAGGGACCAAGTCAACGTTGCAAGCCATCACCTCACAGGACAGCTCCTCTCCCACGAGCCCTCAGTCCCCCAAGGTTACCTCTCCCGAGTCACTGCCTCTCAGGTTGAGCGCTGAGCTTCCTTCTTTCGTTCAGTTTAGCTCGAGACCCCATGGCTCCTCATCACCAAACCTGCCAGCGTCTGGAGGTGGCCCCTCGTTGACTACAGGTTTCGGAGCACAGTCACCTACCTCAGAAAGTCTGGGGCACGTTCCACACAGTCCCCTCCCGGCACGTGCAACCAGGCCTGGTCCTCCCCCATCCCAGACAGGCCCCAGAGCATCCTCCCCCACCTCCGGTCGTTCCAGCCCAGTGTCACAAGGTTCAAAGGAGCACATTCCATCTCTGTCCCGGGTCAGATACGGGAAGCAGATTCCGGTCTCGGATTGGTTGGATGTAGCGCTGGACAGATCACCGCCAACAGGCACCCGGCCAACGAAAACGCAAGCCCCTCCATCACAGACTCCCGGTGACCCTCGGCCTCCGTCTGCTCTGCCCTGTAACCCCCACGAGCTGATCTCCAACCCCAGGCTTGTGGGCGGTGTCGCCGACGCGGAGAACACGCTCCAGGGGGGCTGTGCGGCAAAGGCGGGTTCAGCGGAGAGCCCGACTGGTCTGTTGGGTGGAGTCTCAGTGGCTCGGTCGCTGTCCTGTCCGGCCTGCGGTGCGCCACACGAGGCTGTTCTGCCCAAACCTGGCGTCTCGCTGGCGTGCGCCGTATCTGAGTTCTGCTGCTCGCTGCCACCATGGGTCAGCCTGCGGGGCAGGTCCCCGTCCCCCTCTGCCATCAGGCAGCTCGAGCAGTCCTCAAAACCCCCCCGGGGTGCTGCGCCTCTGGCCCGCCCCACCCACACGGCCCAGCCGTCTCCCTCCCTGGGTCCTGAGGCCAAGTCGCCTTGCTCCCTCCAGGTGCGGGCGGCCCCCCCGCCTTGCCTCACGCACTCTCGGGGGCCAGTGTGCCCCCCCAGCTCTGACAGGCGGGCCGTGATCCCAGGGGACAGTGTGGAGAGCCAGCCCGTTTCACTGAGCCTTCAGTTGCGATCGCCCTCACCCTTTCGATGTCAGCAGAGGCACCCCCCACGGGTGCTGGACACAGCAGGCACCAAGCAAGGCGAAGATCTTCCAAAGTTCAGCAATCAGGGGCCTACCTCCTTCCAACTCTGCACAGCCACTGGCCCCTCGGTCCACTCCCTCTCGCCCCGTGCTAGCCCTCCACTGGGGCAGGCCGTCTCCCTACCTGCCACCAAGCGATGCGCGCCTTCCCCACCCCTCCCCATCTCCAGGCCCCCGTTCCCAAGAGGGAGGGTCAACTCCTTACCTTCGCTCGGTGGGCCTACGGCCTACAACTGTGACAAAGCAGAGCAGGGGCCGTCCTCAGATTCCGGCCTCGGGGTCTGCTTACTCCTGTCGCTGCCCGTTAATTCACAGGCACCCCCCACGGTCAGCTTCTGCTCAAATCGACCCCTGAGGGGGTCGCGGGAGCAAGGCTCGTTCTCCGACGGGTCTAACTCCAGGCCTCAGTCTCCCGTCGATCGGACCTTTCCGGAGCCAGGCCAGAGGTTACGTTCCCCGTCCCCGCCATCTGCATCCCAGATAGGATCCTCCTCTCCACATCATTCCACGTTCCCGACACAAGCTGACAGAAGGATCAGGGGCCGGCATCCCTCGGAAAACACTGAGTTGGCAGCCTCCCCTCAGGCAAGCTCGACGCTTTGCTCATCTGCCGCCAATCCAGAACTTTCCGTCAGCCCTCAGCCTCACGTCGCTCCCAGGCGTCAGCCCCCAGCTCGCTGCGAGACCCCCAAAGACCCGGCCTGCTCCAACAGAGCCCACTCCGACGGCCTGCCTCCGAGCGCTGGCCTGTTGCAGGCATCTCCAGGGGCAACCACCCCCAACTCAGCGCCAATTTCCCCTCGACGCAGGCACTCCGTCGGCGTCCTCAGCCCTATGCCCTTCCCCAGCCCCAGGGTCCGCTCCCCGGTGCCTGTCATGGGGGTCAGCTCCACTTCCCCGGAAAGGCCCACCTCCAGGTGCCCATCTCCGTCGCCCTCCCAGACCTCCTCACGGTCAGGGTCTCCTATCCCGCTCTGGGTCGGTCTGCAGGGCCAATCACCCATCTTGCCCTCATCCTCAGGCCCGTTGTGTCAGAGCCCCACGGTAATGTCTGCCCCTTTCTCCCCTCCCACTCCCTCCAGCCCAGGGAGATGGGCCCACCGCTCCGTGACTCAGCAAATGGGCAACAGCTCTTGTCTTGGCATCAAGGGACAATGGAGCGGCCCGTTGGGTGAGAGTGTTGGCAAAGGCTGTGCCCGGGAGAGATTGGACCACGAGGAGCACCCTGGCCGACAGCCTGAGGTTGGAGGTTTCACTGGGGATCCATCATCTGAGGAGCTGGTTATGGCCATCGCTGGCCCTCCGTCGGTCACCGCCACAGGAGGTTCTCCGTGTTGCCAGGAGACTGAGCGAGAGGAGGAAGAAGATGGGGAGACGTTGACGAGAGGGGGGTCGGCTCGCCCTCCGAGCGCCAACCCTGCCAGCGGTCAGGTGGAGTGGTGCAACATTCCAAGGCCTGGTAGGAGCACGAGTGAAGCGAGTGCGGGCAGAGAGAAAGGGAACATGAAGACCAGCTATTCCACCACAGTGAACCTACAGATCGGAGGCACTGGGAAGAGAGCGACTTTCAGCAGAGCTCAGGTCAGTTTAACCCAGATGTTCCTTCCAGCAGCTGGGCAATCGGTCAGGAAGGTCAGCGGCAGCAGCGGAATGACACAGACAACGTGATCACAAACAAGGCCAATGGCAAAACTACAAACTGCCAAAGAACCTCATTTTTATCCCCCGACAGTATGTTGTGAAGAGCAGGCACAGACACTCGCTCACACTCACACACTCACACAGTCACACAGTCACACACACTCACACACACACTCTCACACACTCACACACTCTCACTGACTCACACACACTCACACTCACACACTCTTACACACACACACACTCACTCGCACTCACACACACACACAGTCTCTCTCACACACACACACCCACACACAGACAGACACAGAAACACACACACACACACACACAGACACACACACAGTCTCTCTCTCACACACACACACACACACACACAGAAAGACTGTGACCAGAACCAGACAGATCGCTGCTTTCTGGAAACACTTTGGCAAAGAATTGAAATGGTGAACGTTGACTTTGGGAATGTGGGAATTGCTGGAAAAGGAAGAGCACAGCCCACAAGAGACATTGGGATGGGACTCTCCTGCTGTGGGAGGGTTGGGGGGGGGTGGCGGGTGCAGTAAAAGAAAATGAGCATTCTGTAGGGGGGTATCTGAGCAGCCAGGGCAGGTGGCATAAACGTGACCGAGATAGACGGGGTAGGGTCAGAGGAAGGGTGTTTCTGATTCAAATGTCCAAGTCGATTCACAGACAGATTTGTAGCACAGAGAAGGTATTTTTTTAATGGAGTGGGGACTTGAAAGCAAGGAGGAAAATCCAATACAGATTATTGTAAGAGCGTAGAAATTTGCAACTCCCTGCCCCGAAACAGTAGCAATTCGGAACTTTTGAGACTGAGATCAACAGGTTCTGTTTTCCAACTGGATTAATTTACCAAAGGAAACGGAGCAAAAGTAGGGAAATGGAGCTGATGTATAGATCAAGCATGATCCATGATGTGGAGGCGCCAGTTTTGGACTCGGGGTGGATAAGGTCAGGAGTCACACAGACACCGAGTTATCGTCCAACCAGTTTATTTGAAATCACAAGCTTTCGGAGTGCAGTGATTTCAAACGAACCCATTGGACTATAACCCGGTGTCATGTGACTTCTGACCATGATCTAATTCAATATCACAGTAGACTCGAGGGGCTGAATGGCCTCTTGCTGTTTGTAGATTTTTCTAAGGACAGCTGGTTCAGATGCCAGGTAAGGTCACGTTTCGCTCCAAGTGAAGACAGGGTTGTCTTGAGATGGTGATGTGGTTGATAGAAACTGTTTGAGGATGTCTGAGATGGGCTGTTGTGGGATGAGTCAGGAGAACTGAGTTCTGCCCTTAGACCCAGGGGCTTTGGACGCTGCCCAGTGTTGTTTGTAGAGCACAGCAAGAGTTTATCACTGCACCACTCAGCGCCAAGGATCAGTGGGAGGGCAGCTGGGGTCTGTTAGAATCTTTCTCCGTGACTTTCCAGTTGGGAGACCGGGATTCCGACTTGGTTCTGATGGTGTCACACACCGAACCCCAGCACCCTCACCGTTTCTGGTCAACTTGTTTCCACTCCGTATGGTGGTTCCCACGTGAGCTGCGGACAGACGAGTAGATCCGATGGGAAATTCCAACACCCCTCCATTCCTCATCCTCAATCCAAGGAACACTGTTCAAGTGAAATTCCAGGGATACAATGGGTCTCAGCTCCCGTCATTGGCGGAGGTGAGTGAGTCAGAGAGGGAGGATGGGAATAGAGGTGACAATGAGGAGGAGGCTTGAGGGGGTGGAGATGGACAGGGTCCTAGGAAAAGCAATTGTTGGTACAAATGCATAGAGTTGTATTAGCTCCTTGAGTGTAAATGGAAGGATAACTGGCCGACTGGGACCTGGCCTGTACCCCACACACACGAGCTACAGTCAAATACATTACAGAATTAATTCAAAATGTTCCTACTAATCCGTGAAGCTGGCTAAAATAAGCACAATATCTTGGATTCGACATGAGCAACAGCCAAGTCTCAGACAGCGACATTCCCTCGAATCTGAGAGAAGGCACTTAGCATTTTGACTTGCACTGTACACCCTTAAGGCCATAATCATGGATGTGTGTGTGTGTGTGTGTGTGTGTGTGTGTGTGTGTGT
>NC_063370.1:2783072-2784447 GCF_021869965.1 Rhincodon typus
GGGGGTGGATCCAGTGCGTGAACTGTTCCTCAGATGCCAACTCATGGCCTTCAGTCACTGTGGTTCTGGGCTCCCAGAAGCTCCGGAACCTTTGAGGGATCACTGTCCTGGTCAGGGATGTCCTGGTCAGACCTCACTCCCTGCTCACTCTACACACACTCAATCACTCACCTCTCCATTTCTCACTCCCTCTGTTTCTTAATCCATGTCTTCACTCAGTCACCATCTCATTCCCTTTACTCTCAAACATTTCCCCACTCGCTCTCTCACTCACTCCTTCATTCGTTCACTCCCTTGCTCTCTCACTCACTCTCTCACTGCTTCACACACTCACTCCTTCAGTCTTTCATAAACTTCTCTTTTCTCTTCCTGTCTCTCTCCCTCTCTCCCATCACCTTTTCTCATCCCTTTATTGTCTATCTCTCCCCCCAACAGGCTTCGTTTTCTCTGTTCTTCATTGTCTCCACCGCATCACCTCTACTTTCCCACCAGGTCTCCTATCCATGACCATCTCTCTGTCCCCACCTCTCTCTCTCTCTCACCCTCTCTCTGTCTCTCCATCTTTCCCTTCCTGACTTTCACTTTCTTTAAATTATTTTGCTCTCTCTTTCTCTCCCATAACCCCCACCCCACCTCTCTGCCCTGTTTCCGCTCTCCCTCCTTCCCCCCACTCTGCACTACACCCCTCGATTCTCTATCTCCCACACCCCTCGATTCTCTATCTCCCTCTCCCGTCCCTCACACGTCTCTCTCTCTCTCTGTGTCCTCTTACATTCCCCTTCTCTTTGTCCCCCCTCTCTTGCACCACCCCCACCTCCTGCCCTTCCCTGCTTGCCCTTCGCAATCTTTCTCCATCCCTTAATTTTCTAACCCACCCCCACCTCTCTTTTCCTCACCAGTCCCTCTCCCTGATCTCCCTGGACCCTTCCTCTCTCTGCCTCCCCTCTTTTCTATCTCATGTTTCTCTCCCTCTCTCACTCTGTATCCCTCTCTCCCCATGTCTCGCTTTCTTCATTTCTCTCTTCCCCATCTCTCTCCCTATCTCACTCTCTCCATCTCTCACTTTCTCCATCCTTCACTCCACCATCTCTCTCTCACTTTTTAAATCCCTCACTCCCTCTCTCTCTCTCTTTCATTCTCTTCATCCCTCACTCCCCATCTCTCTCCCTCTCCATCCCTCACTCCCCATCTCTCTTTCACTCTCTCCATCCCTCACTCCCCATCTCTCTCTCTCTCTCCATCCCTCACTCCCTATCTCTCTCTCTCTCTCACTTTCTCCATCCCTCACTCCCCCATTTCACTCCCTTTCTTTGTCTCTCCATCCCTCACTCCCTCTCCCCTCTTTCTCACTCTCCCTCTCCATCCTTCACTTTCT
>NC_063370.1:2784457-2798439 GCF_021869965.1 Rhincodon typus
CTCACTTTCTCCCCCACCCTCTCTCACTCTGTCTCTCCATCCCTCACGCTCTTCTATCTCTTTCTCTCTCTCCCTCCTCAGTCTCTCCCCCTCCCCTCCCCCGAGAAGCCCCTCCCCCTCCCGTGGTACTGATGCTGACACGTTTTGCCTCAGTCTCTGAAGGGAACTGTGTGAGTCTCAGTCTCCCCGAGAGCAGGAGGCAGTGGGTTCGATCCCGGGGACTGGAGTATTTTAGACGAAGAGGGTTTCAAGGAGGGGACTGGGAATTATTGATTAGCCCGGATTCCAGAATGAAAACACTTTGAGAGTGTTGCAGTCCAGGAGAGATGCTGGAGATTTAATGATAAGTGAATCTTTTTATTGCATGGTTCGGTTGGAAATTTAATTTCAGGATTTTGTTGTGTGTTTTGTTTATTTTGTGTGCGGGGAGTGGGAGCAGTGGGGTTATTATGGGCTGTGCTCTGTCCGGGACTGGGCACGATCCCGGGAAAGCTGGTGTCGATGTGAGCGGTGCAGCACCTCGCTCCGAGGCGGGGGGGTCAGAGCTGGTAGCCTCGGACTCACACCCCCCTCTGCCCCTGTCCGAGCAGCAAAAAGACCTCATCCAGCAATCCTGGAAAGTCCTGCATCAAGATATCGCCAGGGTCGGCATCATCATGTTCATCAGGTAACCTCTTCCAGATCACACCAGGAGCAGAACTAGGCCATTCTGCCCATCGCGTTCGGTCATGGCTGATATGTTTCTCAACCCCGTCCTCCTGCCTTCTCCCTGTAACCTTTGGCTAATCAAGAACCTATCTATCTCTGTCTTAAATACACTTAATGGTCTCCACAGCTATAGAGTCAGACAGCACGGAAACAGACCCTTTGCCCCCAACTCGTCCACCAGGTTTACTAAACTGAACCAGTCCCATTTGCCAGCATTTGGCCCATATCCCTCTAAACCCTTCCTATTCATGTACCCATCCAGATGCCTTTTAAATGTCATAATTGTCCCAGCCTCCACCCTTCCTCTGGGATGGCACGGTGGCTCAGCGGTTAGCCCTGCTGCCTCACAGCACCAGGAACCCGGGTTCAATTCCACCCTCCGGGGACTGTCTGTGTGGAGTTTGCACGTACTCCCTGTGTCTGCGTGGGTTTGCTTTGGTTTCTTCCCACAGTCCAAAGACCTGCAGGTTAGGGTAGATTGGCCATGCTGTAGTGTGCAGGTTACAGTGGCTTAGCCAATGGAAGTGTGGGAATTGGTGGGATGGCCTTCAGAGGGTCACTATGGGCTGCATATGCACCACTCTCTGTGTGAAAATGTTGCCCCTCAGGTCCCTTTCAAATCTTACCCTTCTCACCTTAAACCTATGCCCCTCTAGTTTTGGACACTCCTACCCTTAGCAAAAGCTATTCACCCTATCCATGCCCCTCCTGATTTTATAAACCTCTTTAAGGTCACCCCCTCAGCCTCCGACTCACCAGGGAAAATAGCCCCAGCCTATTCATCCTCTTCCTTATAGCTCAAACCCTCTGGTCCCAGTGACATCCTAGTAAATCTTTTCTGTATCGTCTCCAATTTAATAACATCGTTTCTATTAGCAGGGAGACCAGAACTGTACACAGTACTCCAAAACTTCTCTGCAGCAATGAGTTCCACAGATTCACCACCCTCTGGCTGAAGAAATGCCTCCTCATCTCAGTTTAAGAGGGTCATCCTTTCACTCTCAGGCTGTTCCCTTGGGTTCTAGTCTTTCCTTCTAGTAGAAACATCTTCTCCACATCCACTCTATCCTAATCTGTAAGCTTCAATCAGATCCCCTCGTCATCCTTCTAAACTCCATCCAATACAGACCCAGAGTCCTCAACCACTCCTCGTATGAGCCCTTCATCCCCGGGATCATTCCTGTAAACAATCCCTCACCCCTTTTTCCTTGTCCCTTTGCGCCATCTCTCATCCTTCCCCAAAAAAATTCTATCCAAAACTTCTCTATATTGAAGCAAAATTCATCTTGTTCAACCAACCGCTCAGTGCAGGAGGAGGCCATTGAGCCCTTCCATTGGTGCCTGTGCTAGCCCTTTGGCAGACCCCTCCTGTTCGCCCTTGGGGGGGCTTGCGTTACCGCAGATGCTGAAAATCTGAGAACTTTCTGAAATAATCAAAACAGCAAAGGTTGGAAATTATCTGCAGGGAAAGGGTTAATCTATCAGGATGGTGACCTTTTGTTGGTACTGCCTTCTCTGGCTATTTGGTAAACCGTTTCCCCAGGTTACAGCAACGAGTGCTAGAATCCATAATTCCCTGCTGTCCTTTTTTGTCTCGTTTTGAGGAGTAACCTCTCCAGGCAGTTTACAGCACACTTCAGGAGAAATGGGACTTGAACTGAGGTCTCCTGGCTCGGACACTGTGCCACAAGAGACCTTCCTCTTCATATTTGATTATAACGTTTATGTTTTCAGCTTTCATAGCTGTTAATTGCTTATTATGAGAATAGGGACTGTTGTCATAGAGTCATATAGCACGGAAACAGATCCTTCGGTCCAGCTCGTCCATGCCGACCAGATATCCTAAATTAATCTCGTCCCATTTGCCAGCATTTGGCCCATATCCCTCTAAACCCTTCCTATTCGTGTACCCATCCAGATGCCTTTTAAATGTTGTAATTGTACCAGCCTCCACCACTTCCTCTGGCAGTTGGTTCCATACACATAGCACTGAAAAAGTTGCCCCTTAGGTCCCTTTCAAACCTTACCCCTCTCACCTTAAATTTACACCCTCTACTTAAATCTATGCCCTCTAGTTTTGGTCTCCCCTATCCTTGGGAAAAAACCTTGGCTATTCACCCTATCCATGCCCCTCATGATGTTATAAACCTCTATAAGGTCACTCCTGGCCTCCGAAGCTCCAAGGAAAATAGCCCCAGTCTATTCAGCCTCTCCCTGTAGCTCAAACCCTCCAACCCTGGCAACATCCTTATAAATCTTTTCTGAACCCTTTCAAGATTCACAACATTTTTCCTGTAGCACCATTTAATTCTGAGTGCGGAACTGGATGGTTGGGGGTTGGACAGAAATCATGAGGTGCTCAGGGCAGATTAGACTATGCCTCTGGAAATATCACAGTGTATCTGCTCCGTTGCTAATTGCTAGTGACTGGGACAAGACAACAGAAGGCTGGGAGGGCAAATCAATCTCAATCTTCAACATCTTCTGAGCTTGAGTGGATGTCGAGATATGTTTTCTCTTGTTGGGAAGGGGAAGCTGAACAACAGGATCCAGGAATATAAAACAGTCACAAATAAATCGATTCGGGAATCCAGGAGAAACCTTCCCCCCCCACCCCAGAGATTGGGGAGAATGTAACAATGACTCCCACAGGGAGGGCTTGATCTGTATCATGTTGATGTGGGTGGGGATGAGAGTAGGTAAGATGGATAAACCCATGAGGGACAGAGAGAGATAGAAGGAGGTGGAGATAGGGTGAGATGACAGGGGGCTGGGCGAGGAGCAGACACCCCCGAACGGCCTGTTTCTATACATCCAATGTTTCTGGTTTCAGATTTGCTTCATTTGAATGAGTGAGTAATTAGATTGCTTTTCCTTCCCCTGGTAATATTTGTGGATTGTTTCTTTAGGGGGGAAATTGAGTTTAAAAGAAGTGGACCAGATGCCAAGCCAATTAGTAAGAAATATTCGCTTACTGATGATCCACAGCAAGCTCGGTGTGAATCCGGAGTCACAGCAGTGACTACTCTCGGGATGAGAATGGTTAGGAGTTTGTTTTTGGAGCTGCATGGATACAATGGGCCAAAGGGCCTTTCTCTGTGCTGTAGATCTCTATAATGCAATGACCCTTTCACTGTCAACAGCTCCTAACTTGCAGAAATTAAAACTCAGTTGTAGGAAGTTCCACTTGCAGTGTGTTCCCAGGGAATCACACAACATACAGGGGGTCGGTGGGGAATGGGTAACATGTCAGTATTTACAGGGGGTCCCTGGGGAATTGGGGGGCGGGAGTGTCAGTATTTACAGGGGGTCCCCGGGGAGAGAGGGGGGAGTGTGTCAGTATTTACAGGGGGTCCCCGGGGAGAGGGGGGAATCTGTCAATATTTACAGGGGATCCCCGGGGCGAGGAGGGAGTGTGTTGTTATGACGGAGGGTCTTCAGGATTGGGGGTGGGGGTGGTGTGTGAGTATTTCCAGGGGCTACTCCTTGGGGTATGGTTTATTCCTTACAGGAGGTCCCCTGGAGACCAGGGTGTGGAGGGTTTGGGGTAGGGAAAGTACCTGTATTATTTACTCAGTGTTCCTGGGCGAGTGTTAGTAATTACAGGGAGTTGCTGGAAACATCTGTGGAAGCTGGAAAGGTGACAATATTTACAGCAGATCGCTGTAATTATTCAGATGAAACACAGGAGTACGACTGAATTTGGCGATGGGATCCCAGAAAGTCGGCTAATATTTGTAAGCATGTTCCAGGAGAAGTGTCAGTGCTTGTGCGAATTACTCAGAAATGTATTAGCCTTTTCAGATAATTCTGCAGAGTGCCTCTTCTGTTTTGGGCTTGTTTCTGAGTCCAATCTGATCTCTACCTTATCAGAATTTTCTTTTATGTATTTCTGTTTGTGTACGTGTCTGTGTGTGTGTGTGAGTGTGTGTGTGTGTGTGAGTGTGTGTGTGTGTGTGAGTGTGTGAGTGTGAGTGTGAGTGTGTGAGTGTGTGTGTGTGTCTGAGTGTGTGTGAGTGTGAGTGTGTGAGTGTGTGTCTGAGTGTCTGTGTGTGAGTGTGTGTGAGTGTGAGTGTCTGAGTGTGTGTGTGTGAGTGTGTGTGTGTGTGTGTGAGTGTGTGTGTGTGTGTCTGGTTCTGTGCATGCGTGTTTTTCTGATAACCTTTGATTTATGTTCAAATTATGAACAATTTACTAATTGGTACAAAATAATGTTTCAATTAATGGCAATTAATTATACAGCAAAGATCCTGTGAAGTGTTCAGGAAAGGTGAGCATTTGTAAAGAGAGACAGAAAAGATTGTCCCTTCCTGTCTGTTTATCATTTCTTTTACGCAGAGGGTGGTTCGTGTGTGGAATGAACCTTCAGAGGAAGTTGTGGATGTGGGTACAGTCACAACGTTTAAAAGACATTTGGATAAGTACATGAATAGGAAAGGTTTGGAGGGATATGGGCCAGGAGCGGGCAGGTAGTACTAGTTAGTTTGGGAACATGGTTGGCATGGACTGGTTGAGCCAAAAAGTCTGTTTCCATGCAGTATCACTCTATGACTCTCTCTTCCACAACTTCCATTCATTTTGACTGACTGGATCTGAGAATTTGGTTGTACGTACAACAGAGTCCAACCTGACACTCTCTGGTCATCGTCAATACCCAGAGTAGAAGTTGAGCCCAGAAAAACAGAATTTTTCTCTTCCCAATCCAAGTTATATCTTCCACAAGAAGGTGGAGCCAAGTCTAAAGGCTCTGACTATTATCAAGCACGTCTGCTTTCATTTTGAGTTAATAATGGACAGGCTGAGATAGAGAGAGTGGGGCTGGGGGTGGGAGTAATTTCCATCTTCACAGAAATGTTGAATCGTAACAAAGAAGATAGAGGCAGGAGTTGGCCTGTGACCCTTCGAGCCTGCTGTCCCATCCATTATGGTCACACCTGACAATCGAGCTCAATACCCTAACCCTGACCATCCTCCCATATCCCTTTAGCCACAAGAGCTATATCTACCAGAGATAACACAGTGTAGAGCTGGAGGAACACAGCAGACCAGGCAGCATCAGAGGAATAGGAAAGCTGACGTTTCGGGTCGGGACCTACTTCCTTCTTGGAAACACATAAATGTTTTGGCCTCAGCCACTTTCTGTGGCAGTGAATTCCACAGGCTCCTCACGCTCTGGGGGAAGACATTTCCTCTATCTCAGTCCTAAAATGTTTACCCCTTATCCTTAAACAATGACCTCCCCCCACCATCGGGAACGTCCTTCCTGCAACTAACCTGCCTCGTCCTGTTAGAATTTTACAGCTTTCTATGAGATCCCCCCTCAATCTTCTAAACTCCAGTGAATACAATCCTAACTGACTCAAACTTTCCCGATGACAGTCCTGATGCCCCAGGAATCAATTTGGTAAGCCTTCACTACAGCCCCCTCTATAGTAAGAACATCCTTCTGCAGACAAGGAGACCAAAACCGCACGCAATATTCCAGGTGAGGCCCCTAAAAATGTCCTGTATAAGTGCAGATCGATTCCTGCTCCTGTACTCGAAACCTCTCACGAGAAAGGCCAACATACCATTTTCCTTCTTCACCACCTGCTGCACCTTCAGCGACAGGTGCACAAGGACACCCAGGTCTTGTTGAACATTCCTCTCTGTCAAGTAATAATCTCCAAGGAATAATCTGCCTTCCTGTTTTTTTTTTGCTGCCCAAGTGCACAGCCCTGTTAAGAGCAGGTGAGTAACCCTCGCCTTGGATCTACGAAGAAGGTTTGAGAATTACTTTCCGAGCGGGTGAAGTGAGGAGCGGATGAGGTCGGCTGAGGAGCGAGCGAGAATCTGCTGGGGAATGGTCACACGACCCCATCAATCAATTTGATCCTTTGCAGGCCAACGGCAACACCCTGCCCAGGGGGAGTGAGGGAGGTGGTAGCGCCAGGCCCTCCAATTGGCTGAGCCTGTGCTTGACCCATCTATGGGTCAGTGAGTGAGCTGAGCCAGCAATGCCACTCTGAAATGAGCGGACGCACTGCCCACTTTATGTGCCTACTTTGTGAGGTTTCCTTTCCTCACGGGGCCTGGCAGAATCTCCTGGTCCAGGCTGAAGGGTAGAGAGTGCGGGAGCAGTCCTCCTTCGTCATTGGTGGTTTGACAGCCCCCATGTAAGGTGGCACCTCGCAAACTGTTGCTGGAGGCTGGTGTGGGAAGTATTCCTCGCATGGGCTTTCACCCTCACCCTCGGCTTCTTTGAGGGAAGGACTTGCATTCACGTAGCACCTCTCACTACCTCAGAGCGATTTTCAACTGACAAATGGCTCCTGGGAAGCCAGGTGTTGTTGCCAATTTGGAAAGGAAAGGGGGCTCAATTTATGCACAGTCAGATCCCACCAACAGCAACCTGCAAACAGACAGCGCAGTGTGGAGCTGGAGGAACACAGCAGGCCAGGCAGCATCAGAGGAGCAGGAAAGCTGACGCTTCGGCTCAGGAAATGAAGAAGGGTCCCGACCCAAAACGTCAGCTTTCCTGCTTCTCTGATGCTGCCTGGCCCTCTATGTTCCTCCAGCTCCACACAGTGATATCTGTGACTCCAGCATCGGCAGTTCTTACTGTCTCTGCAAACAGACAATCTGCTTTGAGCAATAAGGCCGGGTTCTTTCTACAAAGCTGCAAACGTGATTCTCAGGGTTAAAGAGATCGAGGGGTGTGGGGAGTAAATGGAAACAAGGTACTGAGTTGGATGATCAGCCATGATCATATTGAATGGTACAGCAGGCTCAAAGGACCAAATGGCCTACTCTTTCCCCCTATGTTTCTATTGGCCAGGACAGTAGGGAGATCTTCCCTGCTCTTTCCAGAGTTAATACAGTGCAAAAGGGGACCATTCGGCCCATCATACCTGTACTGGCTCCATCACCTAGCCCAGTTGTGACCCAGTGCCAATCTGCTGCCTTTCCCCCACATACCCACATACCCCATTCCCACCCAAATAACCATCTGATATCCCCTTGGATGACTCAGTTCAACCTGCCTCTCCCACATTTCTGGACAGTGCATTCCAGACCCTATTCTATCCCTATTTCAATTCGCCTTCAGTTTGGAGATGGTAAGTTTATTGTTAGGTGTTGGGGTAGGTTTTAAAAAGTGACAAATCTATATAATAAATAAAACTGCCCATTCCTTCCTCTCCCTCAATAAAAATGAAAAAAAAAATTCCTTGCAAAGATGCTACAGACATTGCAGCAAAGACACAACATTCAGAAATTGCTGGAAAAGCTCGACAGGTCTGACAGCTCCTGTGGAGAGAAATCAGAGTTAATGTTTCAGGACGAGTGACTATTCCTCAGAACACAGGGCTGGGGAATGAGGGATTGAGAAATGTCAGTTCAGCCATGAATGGTAGAGTGGACTTGAGGGGCAGAATGGCCTAGTCCTTTTCCTATTTCTGATGGTCTCATGGACACCAACAGCATAGGTTCAATTCCTGCATCTCCTTCCCATCCTCTCCCCTCTCCTGAGGCGTGGAGACCCTCAGGTTAAACCCCCACCAGTCGCACCGCTCTAATGAGAGAACAGCCGCACGGTCTGGTCAGACTATGGCGTCTCCATCTTTATCATTTCAGAATCACCAGGCACCTATCTACAAATCCCATAAATACAGGGAGGTCTGATTGCTCTTTCCACATTCTCCCTGTTCCCTGGGTATTGTTTTATCCAATGTCACTGTCCATGAATGAGTGTGTCTGATGCATGTTTAAATCATTCACGGCCTGTGGTAGCCCTGTGTCGGTGGTGAGTGGGGGGTGGGGGGTTAACTTGGCCTGTTCATCTCGATTGTGATATTTAGCTCCAGTGTCTCTCTCTCTCATGCACACTCTCATTCTCACACACACACACACTCTCACTCTCACACACACACACACACACTCTCACTCTCACACATACACACACTCTCACTCTCACACATACACACACTCTCACTCTCACACACACACTCACACTCTCACACACACTCAGACTCACACACACACTCACACTCACACACACTCAGACTCTCACACACTCACACTCTCACACACACACTCTCACACACACTCAGACTCTCACACACTCACACACCCACTCTCACACACACACACTCTCACACACTCTCACACACACTCTCTCACACACACTCACACTCTCACACACACACACCTCATGCACACACACACACACAAACTCATGCACACTCTCTCACGCGCACACACATTCTTAACACACACACACTCTCACACACACACATGCACACAAATACACACACACAGACACACACTCTCACACACACACATTCTTAACACACACATGCACAGACACACACACACATAGGCACACACACACAGACACATACACACAGGCACACACACAGACAGACAGACAGACACACACACACACACACACAGACACACACACACACGCACAGGCACACAGACACACACAGACACACACTACACAGGCACACACAAACAGACAGAGACAGAAACAAGGATAGACAGGCACACATATACACATGGACAGACACACAGACACACAGAGAGACAGACAAACAGACACACACACAAGGACAGACAGACAGACACACACACACGGACAGACAGAACACACACAAACACACACACAAGGACAGACAGACAGACAGAGAGAGAGAGAGAGACACACACACACACAGACAGACAGACACAGACACACACAAAGACGCAGGCATAGACACAATTAAGCAGCTGCATGTGTCATTTCTTTTGCAACACGTGAGAACTTCTATTTATTTCTCAAACTGCAGGCAGGAGGATGCAGTGCAATTCTCAGGAGCTGACATTGCAAATTGACAGCTGACTCACTGCCTCAATCTGGGGAAGTTAATCCTCTCTTTGTTATGTGCATTTGCAACCCAGTAAAAGCTTGCTAACTGGCTCCCCCAGTGGAAGTGGAAAGGAAGTGAACGTTGTGGCCTGAATACCTTGTCCTTTGTATTCCAGAAACCACCAGGTTCTCTGCAAACACTCGCAAATTATTTCCCCCATATTTGTGGGTGACAAAGGATGGCCAGATGCTGATGCTGCCCACGTGTGTTCTTATCCAGTATAATCCCCCTGTTCCATTCAACACATTTAAAGGGTGTCAAGTGAGTCACGAAAAGTCAGTTTTGCTTCAGCACAGGATCAGTTCCAGCAATTAAACTGCCAATACAGGGGGAAAGCTCTTGCATTTAGATAGCAGCCTGCAAGACCTCAGAGCATTGCAAACAGTCAATGGAGCACGCCTGGTAACGTTGGAAGAAAGAAGCTAAAGGGGAGAAAGTGGGAACAGGGCCCTGAGATGGATGATCAGCCATGATCATATTGAATGGGGGAAGCAGGTTTGAGATACAGAGTGGCCTACTCCTGCTCCTATATTCTATGTTTCTATGAGAGATGAATATTGGTCAAGGCATCATGGATAACTGCCTTGCTCTTCCTCAGAACAGTAGGCACACAATCCTTGAATCCCACCTGCAATAAAAGATGAGCTTAACGTCTGATTGGATTGGATTAATTGATTGATTTTATTGTCATGTGTACTGAAATACAGTGAAAAGCTTTGTTTACGAGCGGTATAGACAGATCACAGCAAGCAATGGATGTACAGATCAAAAAGACTTAGATGCATACAGGTTACTTTGCAGGTTACATTATTTGAGGCTAGAATCCATTCAACAGTCTGATAACAACCAGAAAGAAGCTGTTCCTGAACCTGCTTGCGTGTGTGTTCAGGCTTCTGTATCTTCTGCCTGATGGAAGAGGTTGTAGGAGATCATTACCGGGGTGTCATGGGTCTTTGTAGCAGAACATGTATCATAGAACCATGCACTTTGGAAGCAGGCCATTCAGCCTATCATGTTTGCAACAGCCCTCCAAAGATCATCCCACCCAGACCCACCCCATCATTGTAACCCTGCATTTCCCATGGCTAATCCACCTAGATTGCACATCTCTGGACACTATGGGGCAATTTAGCATGTTCAATCCACCCTAATCTGCACATCTTTGGACTGTGGGAGGAAACGGGAGCACCCAGAGGAAACCCACGTAGACACAGGGAGAATGTGCAAACTCCACACAGACAATCGCCCGAGGGTGGAATCGAACCCGGGTCCCTGGCGCAGTGAGGGAGCAGTGCTAACCACTGAGCCAACCAGTAATAAAAATGAAGCACCGCACACATCAGCTTAGAGTCTGCACACAAGACACTGATACAAGGGTTTGAACTGACAAAGCTGCTGACTCAGAACGCAGAGCGTAACCCACTGAACGATAGCTGATTCTAAAAGCACCCAAATGATTCTCAGCGAAGGGAACCCAACCTCATGGAGTAGGGTTAAACTGTACACTGTAAGCAACTTGGCTATTTAGTTTGAGTTATAAAGAAAGGCTGGATAGGCTGGGTCTTTCTTCCTCAGGAGCATTGGAGGCTGAGGGGTGACCTTATAGAAATTCATAAAACCATGAGGGGCATGAAGAGGGTGAATGGTCAAGATCTTTTCCCCAGGGTAGGGGAGTCCAAAACTAGAGGGGCATAGGCTTAAGCTGCGAGGGGAAAGATTTAAAAGGGACCTAAGGGGTAACTTTTTCACACAGAGGGTGGTGCGTGTATGGAATGAGCTGCCAGAGGAAGTGGTGGAGGCTGGTACAATTACAACATTTAAAAGGCATCTGGATGGGTCTATGAATAGGAAGGGTTTAGAGGGATATGAGCCAAATGCTGGCAAATGGGGTGAGATTAATTTAGGATATCTGGTTGGCGTGGATGAGATGGACCATGCTGTTTGACTCTATTCATCTGCCTGTGCTTTCAGCGTCTAAGGAGTTAAATTTAATTTCCAAACAGTTAATATCCGGTGAATTTGTGCCCGATAGGGAAAATACTCCGCCAAGTGTGGTGAAAATTTGTACAGGCGAGGGAAGTTTGATATTGAGTTGCTGATTTCAATCATCACAGCAGGAGTAGCCTTCAGCATCAGCCTTATCTATGGCTCACTTGTCTCTGATTAAAATGTGTTTTGTCAGCGAGGGTTAAATGTGCAGACAGCAGGTGATGGCAGAATCTGCCTCAATTCCCTCACTGTGATTAAACAACATTGTGTACAGTCATGGCCAAATTCTAAATCGCTATGGGGAGGAGTAATTATCCTTTATCCAGAGAATCACACAGTCCAGGGAAGGCCCTTTGGCCCATTGAGTCTGTACTACAGCTCCCTACACCAGTCCCACTTTCCCACACTAGGCCCGTAGGCTTGAATGTTTTGACATATCAAGGGGCTCGTCCAAGTACTTTTTAAAGGTTGTCGGTGCATTCCAGACCCCCACCGCCCTCTGGGTGAGAAAACCTTTCCTCAAATCCCCTCTAAATCCCCTGCCTTTCACTTTAAAATGATGCCCCCACCTTGTTATTGATTCTTCAACGAAGGGGGAACAGCTGTATTCTATCCACGCCCCTCAGAATCCTACACACCTCTATCAGGTTCCCTCTCTGCCCTAAAGAGACCAACCTGAGCATATCCAGCCTCTCTCCATCGCTGAAATGCTCCATCCCCAGGGCAACATCCTGGTGAATCTCCTCTGCACCCCCTCCTGTGTGATCATATCCTTCCTATAGAACTGCACACAGTGCTTCAGCTGTGGCCCAATCAAAGTCTTATACAGCTGCAACATAATCTCCCTGCTCTTAGAATCGAGACCACGACTGATAAAGGTAAGTGTCATGTTCACTAAACTGTTAAACCACACTGACACCTTCCAGGGCTCCGTGAACAAGTTCCCCCAAGATCCCTCTGTTCCTCCAAGATTCCTATTGGCATGCTTGTGCTTTTGTTATCTTTAGACCTGGGCCATTCTGTTGTTCTGAGAATCAAACAGTTCCAAACATCCTGTCTCCTATTGTACACATCCCCTCATTGCTGGTCAGCGTGGAGCCCTGTTTAAGATTCTCACCCTTGTTTTCCAATCCCTTCCCGACCTTGCCCTGATAACCTCATCCCGTTTCACAATGCTCTGGGAGCTCTGTGCCTTATCAGTTCCTCTCCATTGTCATCACCACTTTTAATCCCTGCACTGTTGTATTTTTAATTCATTCACAAGATGAGGGGCTTCGTTGACCAGGTAGCATTTATTGCCCATCCCTAATTGCCAGTGGGCAGTTAAGAGTCAACCACATTGCTGTGGGTCTGGAGTCACGTGTAGGCCAGACCAGGTAAGGATGGCAGTTTCCTTCCTTAAAGGGGATTAGTGAACCAGATGGGTTTTTCCCCGACAATCAACAATGGAATTCCAAGTCATCATTAGATTGTTAATTCCAGATATTTATTGAATTCAATTTCCACCATCTGCCGCGGCAGGATTCGAACCTGGGTCCCCAGAACATTGTCTTGGTCACTGAATCAACAGCCCAGTGATAATACCACTAGGCCATTACCTCCACACTGTTGGTTCCCCTAGGTAACTCTCTCTGTCTCTCTTCCCTCCTTTAAGACTCTGTGTCAACACTTTCTCTGGAACCAAGCTTTCAGTTCCAACAGCCTCTTCCATCTTTCATGTTCAGTTCTGTTCGATTACCGCTCCTGTCGGTGCCTGGGGTATGTTACAATGGTAAAGGCACTACTGAAATGCAGGTGTTGATCTTCAAGATCAATGCAGGCTTTGCTGTAAAGTGTGAGAGAAGATGTCACTGTAAATGTTCTTTGTTCGTCTATAACAGACCCCGGAGAAGTGTGAAGGCGAGAGCAGAGCAGACGACTGGAGTGTCATTAGTTTGAAAAATCACATTAGAGCAAAACAGAAGGCAGCATAATTCTCTCTTCACAACAATTGCTAATGATGCTTTTCTCTCTCTTTGTGAATCTACTAAGCCCAGAGGAACAGCAGGGTATTTAGATCATTACTGCTTGTGAGAGAGGCTCGGGATCAGGTTGATGAGCTGTGGTACACACAAGAGGCCCTGATGACTTTTGTTTCTAAGAAGGAATGAATAATTGAACATAGATAACAAGGTGTAGAGCTGGATGAACACAGCAGGCCAAGCAGCATCAGAGGAGCAGGAAGGCTGACGTTACAGGCCTAGACCCTTCTACAGAAATGGGGGAGGGGAAGGGGGTTCTGAAATAAACAGGGAGAGAGGGGGAGGCGGATAGAAGATGGATAGAGAAGAAGATAGGTGGAGAGGAAACAGACCGGTCAAAGAGGTGGGGATGGAGCCAATAAAGGTGAGTGTA
>NC_063370.1:2798939-2812210 GCF_021869965.1 Rhincodon typus
GACTTGTCTGTTTCCTCTCCACCTATCTTCTCCTCTATCCATCTTCTATCCGCCTCCCCCTCTCTCCCTATTTATTTCAGAACCCCCTTCCCCTACCCCATTTCTGAAGAAGGGTCTAGGCCTGAAACGTCAGCCTTCCTGCCCCCATGATGCTGCTTGACCTGCTGTGTTCATCCAGCTCTACACCTTGTTATCCCTACTGAAGGTGCTGGCTCTTACTGTGATTGAGACACAACTGGGGTAGGAGCTTAGATCAGTTCACAGAAAGACTGCCCTGGTTGTTGTCTTGGGTCCAGTATTTCCTCATATCATTTTTTACCACCTCCCACGTGTCAATGCAGATATCAATTGTTGAAAAGCTATTCAACGACCAAGGGCATTATCACGAAACACAATCTTTGAAACACCTGGTACACTCACTCACCTGGCACACTCACCAGCACATACAATGCACCCACCTGATAAACCCAAATGCTTGGCACACACACTCCCTGGCACATGCACATACATTCTGGCATACACACACACACACACACACACACACATACCCACACACACACCTACCCACTGACATACACAGACATAAATACACATGCCTTGGGGTGTGCTCTCACACACGCACACACAGACACGCAGACACACAGACACACTCACATAGACATACACAGACACACACATAGACACACACAGAGACACACGTACACACACACGGAAACTCACACACACACATTCACACAGAGTCACACACACATACATGCACACAGACTCTCACACACACACATATACACAGACAGAGACTCACACAGACTCACACACACAGACACACACACACACACACACACAGACTCACACACACACACAGACAGAGACTCACACACACACACACAGAGATTCTCTCACACACACACAGACAGAGACTCTCTCTCACACACACACACACACATGCAAACAGAGACTCACACACACACAGACAGAGACTCTCTCTCTCACACACACACACACAGACTCACTCACACACACACACACACACACACAGACTCACACTCACACACACACATGCAGACAGAGACTCACACACACACACAGACAGAGATTCTCTCTCACACACACACACACACACGCAGACAGAGACTCACACACACACACACACAGAGACTCTCTCTCTCACATACACATACAGAGACTCTCTCACACACACACACGCAGACAGAGACTCTCTCTCTCTCTCACACACACACACACACACAGACAGAGATTCTCTCACACACACACACACAGACAGACAGAGACTCTCTCTCTCACACACACACACGCAGACAGAGACTCACACACACACACAGAGACTCTCTCTCTCACATACACATACAGACAGAGACTCTCTCTCTCACACACACACACGCAGACAGAGACTCACACACACACACACACACACACACACAGACAGAGACTCTCTCTCTCTCACACACACACACACACACACACACAGACACACACACACTTGTACAAATACTTGCACATTTGCACAGTCTCCTGTAGGAGTCATCAGGCAGCCTTTAGCAGCATTAACCCTGGTGTTTTCCCATTTCCCTCATCCAGACTCCTCACTGAGAGTGCTGCACTGAAGATCAGCAGAAACCAGGGAGTCAGTAACAGAGTTAGCCTGTGCTCTGTGTCAGGGAGTGGGTTTACTGCTGGGAGACTGGAACACTGTGAGACAATGTGATGGGGAATGCTCATTATCCCCACCCCCACCCCTCCCCTGGGTTTGTCTGGAGTCCAGTGCTGCATATCCCCAAGAATATTTTTCTTTAACAACAACAAAAACAAAGTTGCTGGAAAAGCTCAGCAGGTCTGGCAGGATCTGTGAAGGAAAAAACAGAGTTAAAGTTTTGGGTCCGGTGATCCTTCCTCAGAGCTAGGAGGTGAGCTTTTCCAGCAACTTTGTTTTTGTTCCTGATTTACAGCATCCGCAGTTCTTTCGGTTTTTATTTAACATTTTTTTTAATTGTCCATAAAACCTCCTGAACAGATCTGATTATTCATGTGAACCAGCACAAACCTTTTTATCCCAGATATATATAAGAAAAGATTAAGTTTTTATAAATGGGAATTTTTAATGTGCAAGTCATGTACAGTCGGGACAAGTCCATTTCTCTTCAGGTTTTCTCCCTACATCTCGTGATGGCTCTGAATTTCCCTAATTCTGCGTCACATTAAAACCATTTACTCAAACAATCACACTGACAATCTCCTGATTTACTTGAACTACAGCTGACACTAAGCCACATTAGGAGATATTAAGGCAGGTAACTAAAATATGACTCACAGCAATAGAGAGGTTCAGTGCAGGAATTCCAGACCCTACATTTATAACACTGATTGCTCCTGAGAATTAAGTGACCATTTTTTTTCACTCTCAATATGACTTCACTGCGAAAGCATTTTGGGTTTTTATTGTAAGGTACAGAGGTTTAGAATTTTTTTTTACAAAATACCGTACTCACCCACGGAGATGCTGCAGGTACTTACTGGCAAGGTTCCTAGAGATTAGCACTGCAGGAAGTGAGTGGATTGAGTGAGATAACAAGCTGATCTACACAATTTTGACACCACCCTCTCTCATAAGTAAAAATCTTGAGTCATTTCCTCATTAGGCCACAGGCCATTTTGCCAAGCCTAGTCTGGTCTGATGGCAGCTGTTAATGCCCAGACTTTTAGATCATTCCCATTGGCTTCCATTTCCATTAAAGATCCATTTGTATCCATATCCCTTCAGAACCCTTGCTGCCAATATTCCCCCACCTCAAGTCTGCAGCCCCATAAACTCCACTTTCCTGCAACCTGACCTTCTGACCATTTCCTATTGTAATCACTCCACTCTGTGCCTTCAGCTGTTTGGACCTTACACTCTCCAATTCCTCTCTAAATCACCGCCCCCTCCACTCCCTTTGAATTCCCCTTAGCAGTGAACACTGGTCCAATTGATAGTCATCTGTCTGAGATCACTCTACATGTCTCAGGGTCACATTTTGCCAGGTAGATCTTGCTGTGCCGGTACATTTCCCCACACCCCCAGTGAGCATTGCCATGTTGTTCCCTGGCCTTCACAGTTAACACCTACTCTGCCTCAACAAGGAACACAGAGTGAGAAACAGGGCCGGGACTTCAACTCCCACCCCGCCAGTTTACCCCACCCTCCTCTACAAACACCCTCACCCAACCCCCAACAGTCTCCTACTCACTTTCTTGGCTCACACACCATTCCCATCCTCTCACCAGCATGTCCCACCCCCCACAATGCCTCCCCCATACCCATGTCCCACGCAGGCGGTCCCTTCACAAGTCATCTCTTCACAATCCTCCCTCACATCCCCCCAACCTCGCACTTCCCCCACACCCCATCCCCCACACCCTCAATCTCCCCTTTACATCCCCTCTATGCACATCCTCCATCGCACGCCCCCATATCTCCCACACCCCCATCCACCCCACTCCCATTCCCCACACACCCCTCCATGCCCCATCCACCCACTCCCATTCCCCCAGCATCCCTCCCACTAACACACGCCTCCCCCACAGCGCCAACCACAGCACACCTCTTAGCCCAAGCACTACACACCCATGTCTCACACCCCTTCCCCTCACACCCCTTCCCCCCACCCCTTGCACCACTACACTGTTCCACCCACACCCCATCCACTGCACAACCTTATGCCCCAATGTCCCACAACCATAAAACACTTGCCCCATTACATGCCATTTCCCCTGCACTGTGCTCCCTCACACGCCCCATCGCCCACTTCCATCCCCCCCTGTTGTGGCTGCATTACATTCCCCCTGATCATTACTGCTCATGTCAACATTGTCAAGGAGATGTGAAGGCTCTCATGGTCGAAGTGCTGCTGGGACTGGACAGTGGATATGCACAAGACCAGGTTCAAGTAACTAAATCCCCAAGCTGAGGATAAACCTATGAGCTTACTGATAGGCATGGTCAGGAATCAGACTATAGGTTATAGTCCAAAAGATTTTATTTGAAATCACAAGTTTATGGAATGTAGCCCCTTTGTGAGTTGAAGTGAGAGAGCAGCACACAGACACAGAATTTATAGTCAGAGAGATCAAGAGATCAAAAGATCATACAAATGGTGTGAGTGGAGTGTCGAAAAATAACTCTCTGCAGGTAATCCACATTTAGACCGTGTGAGTAAAGTGTCAACAGCTGAATAACAGGCAAAGGGATGACCCAGTAATCTGATTAAATGAGGCAGAGAGATAATTGCAAAAAAATTAAAAATAAAGTGGTGCTGGAGACAAAATAAATGGCTGGAATAACATGAGGGGTATAAGAGTTGCATGCTGAGGGTCTAACAAAAGTAATAAATAATCCAAAACTGTACAAACTAATTAAGGTAAAGAGATCATAACAATTTATCAAGATGATGCTGTCAAAACAGGACAGTAAGGAAGATTTTACAGATACAGAACAGTGTAGTGGGGGTCACATGTAGCACGTTATGAACCCAAGATCCTGATTGAGGCCATCCTCACAGGAACCGAATTTGGCTCTCAGCCTCTGCTCAGTGACTCTCTGTTGTTGTGTAACCCAAAGTCCACCTTGGAGGACATTTACCTGAAGATCTGAGGCCGAATGCCCTTGACCCACTGAAGTGTTCCCCCAGTGGGAGGGAACATCTCTATCTGTCAAGTGTTGCGCAGTGTCTATTCACCTGTTGTCGTAGTGTCTCCATGGTTTTGCCAGTGTACCATGCCTCGGACATCCTTGCCTGCAGCGTATGAGGTAGATAACGTTGGCCGAGTCACATGAGTACCTGGTGTGTACGTGTTGGGTGGTGTTCCCACGTGTGACGATAGCGTCCATGTCGATGATCTGAGACATCTTCCAGAGATTGCCATGACAGGGTTGCGTGGTGTTGTGGTGGATGTTGTGCTGGAGGCTGGGAACTTTGCTGTAATATAACCTGTTGGACTATAACCTGGTGTCGTCTGATTTCTGATATGGTCCACCCCAGTCCGACACCAGCACCTCCACAACTTTTACTGATGGACACAGTGCAGCGACCCATTGCATCTTTAACCAGTTTTAACCCGAGTTCTTTTCATTCAGGTGAATATATAAATTGTACACTCACCATCCCTACTATGGCTGTGTCTTCCTAAACCTCCCAACACTCCTTATCATATGCTCCCTGGTTATAAGTGAAGCCCAGTTTAACAAAGCAAGTCCAGTAAACTCCCTCTGTGTTCAGCATCAGCCTGAGTCTCAGTGGGTAGCGCTCTCACCTCTCACCCAGGAGGTTGTCAGTTGAAGTCCTTCAGGACTGTTCCTCCATTCAGACTTAGTGGCTCAGATGGAGGTGAATCTTTTTTGCCTGGGTCATTGAACCAAAGTTTCATCTGGCCACTCAGGTGCACGTAGAAGATCCCACAACCACCATTTCAAATTTGAGCAGGGAGGGGTGACCTCCTCAGAGTCCCTCCTCATCATCCAAGGCCCCAGACCCAGCTCCCCATTGAAGCATCAATTCTCCTGCACTTCATTTAATTCAATCTACTGCATTCACTGCTCACGATGCACTCTCCTATACACTGGGGAGATGAAGGGCAGACTGGGTGACCACTTCACAGAACATCTATGTTCTGCTCGCAAAAAACACCCTGAGCTTCCAGTTGCCTGCCACTTTAACATACCACCCTGTTTCCCTGGCCAACATCTCTGTCTCAGTCTTGCTGCAGTGTTCCAGTGAAGCTCAGCGCAAGCTCGAAGAACAGCAATTCATTTTCCTTTTGGGGACCCTGCAGCCTTCAGGACTCAATATCGAGTTCAATCATTTTGGAGCCTGAAACACCTCCTTTCCATGTCCCTTCCCCAGCCCCCACAACCCAGGCCCTGTCATCACATGGGCTGCTTTCAGCACAGCCAACCCATTCCCACCCTCTCATGGTCCTCATTATCAGATGTTTCTCCTTCCCTGGCTTACCATTTGCCATCCCTTTGTATGCCTAACTGTCTCGCTCTCTCTCTGATCTCCGTCTCTCCACCTATCCTCTCACTCCTTCCCCACTCCTGCCTTCAGCACATCTGCCACTTTTTCCTAGCCACTACTAGGAAGGGACACTGGACCCGAAATGTTAACTCTGTTTCTCTCCACAGAGGCTGCCAGTCATGCTGAGTTTCTCCAGCAATTTCTGTTTTTGCTTCAGAATCCCAGCATCTGCAGTTCTTTGGCATGTTATCAGCCCCTCCTAACCAATTCCTAACCAACTCCCACATCAGTCCCACCATCCCAGGAATCAGTCAGCTAAACCTTTGTTGCATTCCCTCTATAGCAAGAACATTCTTTCTCAGATAAAGAGACCAAACCTGCATGTAATACTTCAGGTGTGGCCCTGTACAATTGCAGCAAGACATCCCTGTGCCTGCACTTGAGTCCTTGCACTCTGAAGCCCAACATACCATTTGTCTTCCTTAGAAATGCAAACCTGTCTTTAGGGTGTTCAGTAAAATCCCAACTGGTGATCTAATGCAAAGCAACTGCTCTCAGTTAGGTGCATTGTTCAGTGTATTTTTAGTAAACAGACAGTGTCGCATTAAGATAGCGACACAGAACATATTGCTAACTGGACATTGCTGTGCCTCTCTTGCTGTTGGAGTTTTGTGAAGGGGCTGGACTTTCTCGCTGTGAGTTCAGTCTCCCCCAGCTTCAGCCTCTGGTCCTGAGCAATAGAAAATCACAGCGTAACATTTCTCTCAGAATTTCAACGGCTCCTGAGAGTCTGCAGACGGATCTTCTGGCCCCATCTTCTCATGGATCAGAAACAAAAGGACAACTCTTCTCTCTACCCCCCAATAGGGTGGCACAGTGACTCAGTAGGTAGCACTGCTGCCCTACAGTGCCAGGGACCAGGGTTTGATTCCAACCTCGGGTGCCTGTGTGGAGTTTGCATGTTCTCCCTGTGCCTGTGTGAGTTTCCTCCGGGATCCCAGGTTTCCTCCCACAGTCCAAAGGTGGATGTATTGGCCACGCTAAATTGTCCCAGGGATGTGTAGGTTAGGTGTGTTAGCCATGAGAAGTACAGGGTTATGGGTGGGAGTGGGTTGTGTAGATCTGGGTGGGATGCCCTTCAGAGGGTTGGTGTGGACTCGATGGGCCAGATGGCCTGCTTCCACACTGCAGGGATTCTATGATCCAGTGCTGTAACATTTACCCTGTCTCCTGATATTAGTTTCACAGCCTCCCTGTTCTTACTGCATACATCCTCAGCATCTGCATTTAATCATAAAGTCGAAGAGGTCTACAGCAGAAAATAAAGGCAGTTTGGCACATCAAAGTCAAAATCAAGCGCCTAAACATTCCAATCCCATTTTCCAGCACATGACCCATAGCCTTGGCATCTCAATGGTACATCTAAATAATTATGAAGATTCTGCCTTTATTTCTATATTTATACGTCATCCTTCACAGCTTCAGAAGGGCCCATATCAATGCATCACCAATTAATCACCCTTTAAAGTTTACCACTGTTGCAGCAATGGGAAATGCAATAACTAATGTAGGCACAGCAAGATCCCATGGAGACCGATGTGATAATGCCCAGATGAGTTATTTGTAGTGATGTTAGTTGAGGGACAAGTATTGGCCAGGGCACCCTTGCTCCTGATGCAGCAGATGGTATTACATCCACCTGAGAGGGACTCAGTTTAATGTCACATCAAAAAGGCTGCACTGCAACACTCCCTTGGTGCTACTACTGAGGGATAATGGCCAGGATTTTTGGCTCAGGATCCTGGAGTGGGGCATGAACCACGCCTTTCTGACTCGGAATTGTCCCGGGCTGTTCCTGTGGAGCACAGGGTACAGACACCTCTTGGCTTGTCTCTCATGCTGCGTTCGTAGGCAGTACACAGCAAGTGATGGGAAATGCTTAACCACATGGGGCTTACAGTAAAATGTGACACCTTCATTAAATTGGCAAGCAATTGCTCTTTTCACACGCAGATTAGAAAGTGCACAATCAGGTGAGAAAGGCAAATTGATTTCACAAATCTGACCATCTGCAGAAAAAGTCTGACACTGACTGCTAACTTCACATGACAGGTGTCAATAACCAAAAGTTTTTCAGCTCCCGATGAGAGTGGTGTGGTGGTAATGACACTAGGCCAAGTAAGCCAGAGACTCCAGGCTAAATGCTGTGGGCACTTGGGTTCGCATCCCACTGTGGCCAAGGGGAAATTTAGATCAATTAAGAGCTAAATGGAACCCATGTTTAAAAACTCATCTCACTCACTGTTGAAGGAAATCAGCTTTCTTTATCTGATCTAGTGACTCCAGCTCCACAGCAATGGAGTTGACACTTAGCTGCCTTCTGAAATGCCCTTTGGGTTCATGTAGCATTAGGGATGGGCAACATCCTATGAACACGTTGAAAAAACAAGACTCAGCGATCTCAACCTTCACACTGCTGCTTAGAGACGGGAGTTTACAACGGTCCCACATTTAGACAGGAAAAAAAGATTTGTGTTCATCCTCATTCTGAATGCATCCCAAAATGTTCTCATAATCAACAGGCTTCGGGGAAAGGCAAGACTTGTGTTTCTGTAGCGCCTCGGGATGTTCGAAAGCACTTTGCTGTACTGCTTTGGGTGGCACTACTGCCTCACGGCACCAGGGACCTGGGTTCAATTCCAGCCTCGGACAACTGTCTATGTGGAGTTTGCACATTCTCCCCGTGTCCGTGTGGGTTTCCTCTGGGTGCTCCAGTTTCCTCCCACAGTCCAAAGATGTGCAGTTTAGGGTGGATTGGCCGTGCTAAATTGCCCATAGTGTTCAGGGACGTGCAGACTATGTGGGTTAGCCATGGGAAATTCAGGGTGACAGGGATAGAATTAGTGGGGCGTGGGATGCTCCTCAGACTCAATGGGCCGAATGGCCTGCTTCCACACTGTAGGGGTTCTATGAAATGGAGCTATTACATTCAGGTAGGAAGAATGAGCAGGTCACACACTAATTGGGGTACAGAGACAGAGAAAGCTGAGCGTCCAGAAGCAGAAATAACTAAAAGTAGTGAAATAGGTTAAATAGGTCATTAAACACAAAGTCAGAAGTCGCATGACATCAGATTATAGTCCAACAGGTTTATTGGAAATCACAAGCTTTCGGAACACTGCTCCTTCATCAGGTTCACCAAAGCTTGCCCATCATCCACAAGGCATAAGTCAGGAGCGTGACTGATTGATTTGATTTATTGTCACATGTACCTAAGTACAGTGAAAAGCTTTGTTTGTAAGCAGTACAGGCAGGTCATAGCAAGCAAGGACATACAGATCATAGGGTGAAAAAAAACTTGGACAGAGTAAGGCATACAGGCTACGTCGCACAGGATGTGCACTAGGCAAGATCAACATTAACAAGACCAACATTATTTGAAGTTGGAGAGTCCATTCCTCAATCTAATAATGGCAGGGAAGAAGCTGTTCCTGAACCTTCTGGTGCGTGTGTTCAAGCTTCTGTGTCTTCTGCCTGACGGAAGAGGTTGTAGGAGGTCATTCCTGGCTTGGGAGGGTCTTTGATGATGTTGGCAGTCTTTCTGTAGCAACGAGAAGATAAATGGAGTCCATGGATGGAAGGTTGGCTTCTGTGATGGTCTCGGCTGTGCACACCACCTTCTGTAGTTTCTTACGGTCCTGGGCAGAACAGTTGCTGTACCAGGCCATTATGCACCGAATGCTTTCTGTGGTACATCTGTAAAATTGATGGGGGTCCTTATGAACATGATGTAATTTTTCCCATTTGCCTAGATGGGTGCAGCTCCAACAACACTCAGAAAGCTTGACACCATCCAGGACAAAGCAGCCCCCGCTTGATTGGCATCACATCCACAAACACCCCACTCCCTCCACCACCGACGCTCAGTCGCAACAGTGTGTACCATCTACAAGATGCACTGCAGAAATTCGCCAAAGATCCTCAGACAGCACCTTCCAAACCCACAACCCACTTCCATCTAGAAGGCCAAGGGCAGCAGATACATGGAACACCACCCCCTGCAAGTTCCCCTCCAAGCCACTCACCATCCTGACTGAGAAATATATCGCCGTTTCTTCACTGTCGCTGGGTCAAAATCCTGTAACTCCCTACTGAACAACATTGTAGGTGTCCTTTCACCACCTGAACTGCAGAGGTTCAAGAAAACAGCTCACTATTACCTTTTCCAGGGCAACTAGGGATAGTAAATAATAAATGCTGGCCCTGCCAGCAACACTCTAAGATGGGACCTCAGAACCTTTGAAGCCACAGGAATGAATTCTATTCCCTGGGCCTCACAAATCATGACTGATGTTTAATCAGGATTGGTTCAGTATTGTTTGATCACCAGTGGGACAGCACCTCGTGTGGAAGTTGACAGACAGTAGCCTTTATTGAAGTGTGATGCTTCCCACAGTCAAATAGTTTACCAATATTCAAAACTCACACACGCAAATAAGAGGCTTACTGTTTAGGAGCTGTCTGCATCCTAAACTGAGCCCCTAAGGTCAGGAACACCTAAAAAGATGCACAGCTCATAGAGAGAGCCAGTTGGGAAATCAAAAAGATGCACGTCTATTTAACTGGCAAACATTTCTGGGATGCCCCACATGGGAATATGTGATGATATGTATTAGAACATAGAACATAGAACAGTCCATCACCTGAGGGTAATAAACAGACACAACTCATGTGTGCCCCAGGTTGTCGAATAGTCTTCAGACCTCAGGAGTCTGTCCCCTGTGAAGGATGCTCTTTGTTGAAAGACTGCCTGGTCCCAAACCTTATCCTTTTGGATCTCCAAGTGAACAAAAATCCCTTGGAGGGGAAAAGAGACAGTGGGTATGTGGGATTAGGTTTGAATACATCATGGTTGGCACAGACATGGTGGGCCGAAGGGCCTGTTCCAGTACTTATGAATATTAGGACGAGCACAATATTAATGAGCGGAACATACAGTATGGGGACAAGTTTAACTTTATTACAAAAAACACATTCTAGTGCAATATACATGTAAAGTATATTTTTCGGCGGAAAAAGAACTAGGCTTTTGGGATTCACATCTCTTCACGAGGAGTCAAAAGCTCAGTTTAGAAAAGGCTGGTGAAAAATCTGGATGAAAATTAAGCAAACTGTTAGATATTCAGGGAGATATTTCTGTCCCTTGAGAAACATTGCTCCCAGATTTGCAAATGCACATCTGTTCATCATATGTCCTTGAAAGGGTTTAGCTGCAAAATGGTATTGCAAAGATTCAGGCAAAATCAGCGACCCTTTGAGATGATTCACACATGAGAATAATTTGCTGAAAGTCCCTAAAAGTGGGAGGTTTCTGCACAATTTCTGGTATTTTAGTCCAGGGCTGTTTGAGTTCAGGTCGAGCAGGGTCACATTCACATTGAAATCCTCCTTGTGAATGGATCAGGTGCCAGATACACAACATTCTTCTACATTTTATCAGTTTGCCACAGTTTGATTGGATGGAACTGAGGCACATTACATCACTTCTGGCCAATGGGAGGGCAACACAGAGCAGATGACATAATTTCATCTCCTGTGTACGAATTCACCCATCCAAACAGACGAAACAAAGGTATGAATTGTCTCTAATCTCAACCTGTTCCTCAACTCGCCAAGTTCCTCCCCCTCCAATCTTTTCTTTTTGCCCGTTATGTAATTTCCTCCCCTCCTTCTCACTCCCCCACTGAACCACCCATCCTCCACACTTCCTCCCTCCCCCCACCCCTCCCACCAATTGATCACTCAAACTGGTGAAAGGTCATCCAGACCAAAAACTTGTTCTCCCTCCGTAGATGCTGCCAGATCTGCTGAGCATTTCTAGCTCCTCCTGTTTGGAATCGCATCCCTGTGCCTCTACTCTCTTTGCTACTGGTCTAAGGGTTTCGAGCAGCTTCCACACCTTTTTTCTTAATTTCAAAATGTACTTTATTCATAAAAAATATTCTTATTAATGTACACACAGTAACAAACACAATTTGCTTCTGTACAGTAGTGTATCAAGGAAACAAACAAACATTGGAGTTTGACCCTATCCAAACAAACCAAAGGCATCTCTTACTGGGACCGGACCATATTTACATGCATTAGGCACCAAGAGGGTCCGATAACTGAACGAAATCCTGTTTAACTTCAGCAGGAAGCCCTCAGACGGTGGTCTTTCCCCACCGCGCCTTGGTGGCTCCTGCTCTGAGCTTCAGTGTGTCCCTCAGCACATAGACCTGGACCTTGGGATGTGCCAGTCTGCAACACTCATTTGGGGCCAATGCCTTTGTTCTGGAAGACCAGCAAGGTTCGGGCAGACAAAATAGCATCTTTCATCAAGTCGATGCTCCTCCAGGCACAGTTAATGTTTTTCTTGGTGTGCATCCCGGGGAACAGACTGTGGAGCAGTTTCCACACCTACCCCATCCCCACCTCGCTGCCATTTTAGGATTACAATCCATGATCCTCTCACCTCTGGGATAGTTGAGGCATGAACAACATTTAAGAAGCATTTGGACAATTATTTGAAGCATCATTGACCACAAGGTTATGGGCCAAGTGCCAGAAAATGGGATTAGGTTGGTTAGGTGCTTGATGAATGGTGTGGACATGATCTCTTTCCATGCTATAAAACCCTATGACTGCTCTGACAGCCAACGCTACATGAGCCAAACTTTCTCTAAAATGCTCTCCAGCTGAACTGCTGTCTTCAACACATATCATCAAGCTCCATTACCCCCTCCCCTCTCACCCCTCCCCATCCCAATATCCAGTCCACTGATCCCATCCTTAGCCACTGTCTCAGGCTGAACCAATCTGTTTGGAGCCTGGGAATCCTGTGTGACATTGAGCAGAGAGAAAGTATGGAAGAAAGAGAGAAAAAGATCATAAGAAGGAGGAAAACAGAAATAGACCATTCAGCCCATTAAGCCTGCTCCACCATTCGGTAAGATCGTGGTTGTTCTGATCATCCTCAACTCCACTTTCCTGCCGTTTTCCCTATAACATAAGAACAGAAACAAAGACAGATTGCATTATAGTAGGAACTGCCGAAGCTGGAGAATCTGAGATAACAAGGTGTCGAGCTGGATGAACACAGCAGGCCAAGCAGCATCAGAGGAGCAGGAAAGCCGACGTTTCGAGTCTGGACCCTTCTTCAGAAAGGGTCTGAAATCTTCTGAAGAAGGGTCCTGATCCGAAACGTCAGCTTTCCTGCTCCTC
>NC_063370.1:2812710-2823771 GCF_021869965.1 Rhincodon typus
CACACACACACACACACACACACACACACACACACACACTGAGCTCCAACGTTTCCTGCCAAATACTGAGCACTCACTTCCCTTAAAGGGGTCAGCGGCTGACCAAGAGGCCCACACAATACTTAAACCTTGGAGATGAGGGTAGAGCTCCTCCAAACCCCACTCTACCAATTCCTCGCAGTCTGTCTGTCGAGAGCACTTTAATATTTGCAGCGAGAAGGTTGCTGCTGGCTAGGATTAAAGGGAAAACAACCTTAAAGGCAAAGTCCTTGAATTGAATTTGTGTCTGCACAGGAAATAATGTGTGATTAAAAACCCACAAGCAATTTGTCTTTTCCTTTGAAAGGCTTTTTGTTTTCTGTTTGTGATGCTTCGCAAATGACCTTCGTTAAATAATTTGTGGGAAAAGGCCACTTTTGAGGATTTTTTTCCGCCTCTTTTTGTTTTATGTCATAGTTTTCGACCCTTCCTCTCTCGAAAATGGGATGTTGCAAATAAGACCTAACACCCTGGAACTTTACAGTGTTTTGCTTGGAGGGGTCAGCATCGTGTGACCTGACTCAGTCTCCACATACAGATGGTTAAAGCGCGCAACTGGCAGAGGTCCCTCTCTTTCATGTGCCAGACTGTTGGACTTCAAACTCCACTCAAAGGAAGCGTAAACACCACTAACTCTGACGCTCCGAGTGCAGGACTGAGGGAGTGCGGGTCAGTCGCAGGTGCCATTCCTGCCTTCTCTGGTGGATATTAGAGATCCCACGGCTGCTGTTTTGAAGAAAATCAGGCAGACTCTCCCTGTGACCTGATTCACATTTGTCAAGAGGCCGTTCAGCCCATCGAGTCCTGCGCCCTCCAAATGGTGACCCACCCTATAACCCCACATTTACCATGGCTAACCCACCCAGCCTGCGCATCTTCTGACTGTGGGGAGAAACCAAACGGTCTAGTGCTCTTAAGAAAAACTGTTGAATTTTTGCCTTTATTTCTTATTTTTCTAATATTAGGAAGGACTGTAATGTTAACTTTCAATGTTATTTTTCTACTTTTACTAAGAACGCTGGTAATGTTTTATGTTTGTGTCTCTATGTTACTACCTGTACCTAAGTTTTGTACCTCGATACCTTTGTACCTAAGATGGCATCGTATGTTGTGGCAATGTAGACTCTTCACTGTATTCCCGTATTTGAGTACATATGACAATAAAGCTTAAATCAAATCAATGGAAACCCACACAGACAACATGCAAACTCGACACAGTCACCAAATGCTGCAATCGAATCTGGATTGCTAATGCTGCAAGGCAGCAGTACTAACTACTGTGCCACCCAAGTGCAAGACTGAGTGAGAGTTTAAGAGAGCCTGTTTGCAATAGTTTGTGTTTTTGATCACAAGACATAGGAGCAAAAGTAGGTTATTGGGCCCATTAAGTCTGCTCTGCCATTCAATGAGATCGTGGCTGATCTGATAATCCTCAACTCAACTTTCCTGCCTTTTCCCCCATTACCCTCAATTCCCTTCCTGATTAAGAATCTGTCTATCTCAGCCTTGAATATATTGAATGGGCTCGGCAGCCCATTGCAGTAAAGAATTCCACAGCCTCATGATGCTCTGAGAGAAGAAATTCCTCCTCATCTCCATCTTAAATGGATGATCCCCTATTCTAAAATTATGTCCTCTGGTCCTAGACTCTCTCACTTGTGAGTTGAATGTGTGCATGTCTGTTAGAGAGAAGAGGATTCACAATCCATTGTCCCCTGTGCTGGGACAGAAATCACAAAAATCTCAGTGCTACTCCCAAGTTGAGCTCAGTGGGTTCCTTAGAACTGGGTGCCAGTTGTAATTCCTTGGTCCAGGCTCTTGCTGTTTCTACAATAAGGCCCAGCTGAGATCGCTGGACAGTGAACGTTGTCAACAATAATCATGGTCAAATAAAATCTGGCATTTAATTCCAGTCACCTCTCGGCACCATTTTCCCAGCAAAATAAAACCTGCAATTGGCAGAAGATGGTTTGGCTAGTCAGCATGATTTAACAACAGCTGCTCGGGTTATGTAGTGAGGAGTCTCAAGGGGCCTCACAGGAACCTTATTAAATAAAATTAGACCCTAAGCCACATCAGGACATGTTATGGCAGGTGACCAAAACAAAAACTAAGTCAAAGGGGGAGATTTTAATGGACGTCCTAAAAGGGGAGAACGAGAGAGAGAGGGCAGCAATGTGGAGGGAGGCAATTTCAGATCTTGAGGCCTAGGCTGTCAATAGTGAGGCCATTAAAACCAGGGGATGCTCAAAAGGCTAGAATGACAGGAGTGTAGAGATCTCAGATGGTTGTGAGAATGCAGGAGATGGGAGAGGTGGGGGACGAGTGGGGCCGCAGGAGGGATTTGTAAGCAAGGATAAGAATTTTAAAATCAACTATGAGCCAATGTAGGGCAGAAGCAGAGGGTGAGGGTAGAATGAGGGTGGGTAAAATGTGAATGTTAAGATAGGTAAGGGTTGTTTTGGATGACCTTAAATGTAGGAAGGGTGCAAGATCGGGAGGAGCCACAACTGGAGCTAACAAAAGTGGGGGTGAGGGTTTCAGCAGCAGATCAGCTGAATGCTCTGAACTGGCCTCACTCTGCACACTGCAAGCCAGTAAGAGAAGCTCAGGGGAATCAGGAACTGGTGAAGATGACACAGTGTGTTGATGGAACAAACTGGCAACAAGATTTTGTCACAAAGTCTATTTGCCACTTTCAGGGATACAATCACTGGTAACGGCTAGAGGAAAAAGCAGATCTCATTGTGTTTAACGGACGACACATAGTATCATAGAGTTTGAACATCTGGCCCTGTGCTTTGGGGTAATCCCAGTCAGAACAGCAACGTTCCTCACAGAGTAGCAAAGTATAGGAGCAAAACCATTTCTGATACATCGTCTTCTTCTGTTTTTGTACTTGTTGTTAAGGAATATACCTGGACAGGCAGGTTCAGGTAGTAAGTGATATTAAACTGTAAAGGTCAGATTGTCCCTCTGCAATAAGAAATGCAAAACCAAGAAATGATTTCTTCCATCTTTTTGTAGCACCTCTCCCAACCTCAGGACATCTCAAACTACTCTACAACCTGTTAGCTACTTTTTGAAGGATGGCCACTTGTGATGGAGGAAACATGGCAGCCAATGTGCACAGCAAGCTCCCACAAGCAGCTATGCGATACTGAGCAGGTTGACTGATTTGGTTTTTGCAATTTTCATTGAAGGAATGAATGTTGTCCGGGTCACCAGCATGAGCTCCCTCTTCTGATTCAAAGGGGTGCTGCAGGATTCTTAGCTCAAAACGAGAAGCCAGACAACGTTTCAGTCGTGTACGTCATCTGAAACACTGTCCTCTCCAGCAGTACAGTTCTCCATTGGAAGGGTTAGCCTTGATTTTGGGAAGTTACAATGACACCAGGGTATAGTGCAGCAGGTTTATGTGGAATCACAAGCTTTCGTAGCGCTGCTCCTTCATCAGGTGAACTGGATTATAACTCGGTGTTACATAACTTCTGACTTTGTCCATCCCAGTCCAACAGCTGGCACCTCCACACCTTGATTTTGGAACTAACACCGCGTATAACCAAATGGGTTGCAAGCGTATGATCCCTCACTGCTGAGCCTGGTCTCGCACATCTCCAGGCAAGTGAAGGCCATTTACGAGAGAGGCCTGAGAGAGGATCAGAGCAACATTAAACTTCACTGGAAGTCTGAGGCAAGTTCACAAATTGGAAGCTCTTGATTGTTTTAGGTTTACACTATTTATAACCACAGGGTGGCGACAATTACTGCAGTTGGCTCCCAAACCAAATTCTTCAGTTCAGTGTGAGCACTTTCACCTTAAGCAGTGAAAATCCTCCTAAAATAACAACAAAAAAAAGTTGGAAGTTCTGATAAAAGGCCATCAACCTGAAAAGTTAACTCTTTTTCTCAGCACAGATCTGCTTGACCTGCTGAATTCTTCCAGTGTTTTTCTTTTGTCCAAATTTCTGATTTCCAGTCTCTGCAGTATTTTGCTTTTGCATTAGGATATAATCTAAAATAAACATGTGTTTGCACAATGCCAGGCCATGTAATCAAGTTGCTTGTTGCCTGGTTAATCGTAGACTCAAACCATTTACACAATGAATCACTCTTTGAAGTCTAATGGCCGTTGTTAATTTGGCAAATACAGCAACCACTGGAACGGGTAACATGCCACAAATAGCAGACCAGTTCTTAAAATGATACAGCATGGAACGAGACCATTTAACCATTGTGCCTGTGCTTGCTCTTTAAAGGAGCTATGCAATTAGTCCCATGCTGGGACTGGTGGTTTTGACTTTAACACCTTCCACTTCCTACTCACCAAAGGGATGTGTGGGTCTGAACTATGCCTGCCTCTTCGTAGGGTACATGGAACAGTCCCTTTTCCGCTGTTACACTGGCACCAACCCCACCTCTTTCTCCGCTACATCGATGACTGTATCGGCGCTGCCTCGTGCTCCCACAAGGAGCTTGAACAGTCCATCAACTTTACTAACACCTTTCACCCCAACTTCAAATTCACCTGGACCATCTCCGATACCTCCCTCCCCTTCCTGGACCTCTCCGTCTCCATCTCTGGTAACCGTCACAGCACCAACATCTATTTCAAGCTCACCGACTCCCACAGCTACCTAGACTACACCTCCTCTCACCCACCTTCCTGCAAGAACGTGATCCCCTATTCCCAATCCCTCCGTCTCTGCCACATCTGCTCCCAAGATGGACCGTTCCACTCCCGAACATCCCAGATGTCCGCCTACTTCAAGGACTGCAACTTCCCCTCTCCATTGATTGAAAATGCCCTCAACATCATCTCTTGAATTTCCTGCACTTCTGCCCTCAAACTTCCTCCCCCCCCAACAAAATAAAGACAGAATCCCCCTCGTCCTCACATACCATCCCACGCACCTCCACATCCAGTGCATCATTCTCCACCACCGACAATCCGATCCCACGGCCCAAAGAGATATTTCCCTCCTCACCCTCATCTGCCTTTCGTAGGGACCATTTACTCCGTGACTCCCTCGTCCGCTCCACATTCCCCACTAGCCGCACTACCCCCGGCACGTTTCCCTGCAACCACAGGAAATGCTACACCTGCCCCTACACCTCCCCCCTCACCTCCATCTGAGATCCAAAGCAAACTTTCCATATCTGACAGTGGTTCACCTGCACATCCTCCAACCTGTTCTACTGTATCCGCTGTTCCCGATGTGTGGCCTCCTCTATGTCAGTGAGACCAGGCGTAGACTCGGAGACCGTTTTGTAGAGCACCTGCGCTCTGTATGCGATAAATGACAACACCTTCCGGTCACGAACTATTTTAACTCCCCCTCCCACTTCCTGAGTGACCTGTCCATACTGGGCCTCCTCCAGTGCCACAATGACACCACCTGCAAAATGGAGGAGCAGCATCTCACATTCCGCCTCGGGACCCCACAGCCCGATGGCCTAAACATGGAATTCACCAGTTTTGAAATCTCCCCACCCCTGGCCTCATCCCATGTCCAACCCTCCCTCTCATCCCCGCCTCCTTGACCTGACACAACCTGTCCAACTCCTTCGCCACCTATCTGCCCCACCCTTCCTACTGACCAATCTCCACTACCCCCTACCTGCATCCACATATCACCATCCCACCTCCCTTCCCCAGTCCCACCTCACTTTCCTCTATTTATTTCCCAACTCCCTTCCCCCTCCCCAGACTTGATGAAGTGTCTAGGCCCGAAACATTGACTCCCCTGCTCCTCTGATGCTGCCTGACCTGCTGTGTTCCTCCAGCTCCACACTGTATTGACAGTGTCCACTATTCATCAATCACGTTACAGCCAATTCGCATTAACGAAACACATGTTATACCAGAAATACCTGCCGTTAAATTGTTTTTAAAATTTGAATATTGTCGTGATAATCGTGACCATGAAACTATTATCCATTTTACTAAAAGCCCACCTGTTACACTAAGGAAATCTGCCATCCTTACCTGGTCTGGCCTACATGTGACTCCAGACCCATTACGATGTGGTTGACTCTTAACTGCCCCCTGAAATAGCTGTGTAAGACACTCAGGGATGAACAATTAAGGATGGGCAACAAACGCTAACCATGTCAATGATGCCAACATCCTGTGAAAGAATGATTAAAACTAATAATCGGCGTGGGCTTGGAGGGCCGAAGGGCCTGTTTCTGTGCTGTAATTTTCTTTGTTCTTGTTCTTTGTTCTTAATATGCTTGATCATTACAGCGAAGTCACCATAGTCCTGCTTTTTTCATTAGAGAGAGACAACTGGTGATGAGTTTAACCTGAGAGTAACTATACCTCAGGCGAGGGGAGAGGTTGAGGAGGAGAGTTCCTTATGGTGACCTCAGACGGTGGGAGAATTGAACCCACATTGTTGGTGTTGCTCATCAGCTATCCAGCTAACCAACATCGGATCATCACAGAAAACACATTACAGTGGTTAGCACTGCTGCCTCACAGTGCCAGGGACCCGGGTTCGATTCTAGCCTCGGGTGACTATCTGTGTGGAGTTTGCACGTTCTCCCCTGTGTCTGCGTGGGTTTCCTCCGGGTGCTCCGGTTTCCTCCCACAATCCAAAGATGTGCAGGGTAAGGTGGATTGGCCATGCTAAATTGCCCATGGTGTTCAGGGATGTGTAGATTAGGTGGGTTACAGGGGGATGGGTCTGGGTGGGATGCTCCAAGGTTCGGTGTGGGCTTGTTGGGCCGAAGGGCCTGTTTCCACACTGTAGAGATTCTACGAATCTATGAAGTACTGTTTGTGGGAGCTTGCTGTACACAAATTAGTACCTGTGTTTCCTACATTGCAAAAGTGACTGCATGTCGAAAATGTGTAGAACAAACAAAACCAGAAAGTGCTGGAGAAACTCAGCAGGTCTGGCAGCATCTATGGAGAGGGGAAACAGAGTGAATGTTTCAGGTCCAGTGACCCTTCTTCAGAACAATATATAGAGTACTGTGATTTCTGCATCCAATCCCTTAAAACTCAATCTTGCTATCAGTCAATCTTGTTCTTTTCAGTCTTGATGGTATGCATTGTGGTCCTTGTAGCTTAGAGTCTGCAATTTAAACAAAAGAACTTGTTTGACAGCCTGGAATTAACTTGACAAAATGCTACAAATTGCATTCCCTCCAGTTTGATGCTTGCCTCACCCAAGGGAGCTCTCACCGTGATTCACAGGTAGCTGTCCTCTCACCGTGTGGGTCTGGCTGTGCTACCAGGAAGGGCGGCGCCAGTCAGTCATGTGCCCTTCTGTGGCAAGCCATCTCATGCACTTCTCCTCAAGTCACAGAGACAGTATGAATAGCCCCAGGATGTGGTAGGGGAGGGGGGTGTGGAACCTGGGGCAAGGTGAGGGACGGAGAGGGGGCACAGTACTGGAACGGTGGGTGGGGGAGGTAGGGTGGAGTGGATAATAGAAGGTGTTTAGCACGCTTGTGTTCATCGCTCAGACCTTTGAGTATTGGAGTTGAGACGTCATGTTGAGGTTGTACCGGACATTGGTGAAGCCTCTTCTGGAGCACTGTGTCCAGTTCCGGTCACTCTGTTACAGGAAGGATATTATTAAATTGGAGAGGGTTCAGAAAAGATTTACCAGGATGTTGCCAGGACTGGAGGGTTTGAGATGTAAAAATAGACTGGAAAATGTGGGACCTTTTTCACTGGAGCGTAGGAGGTTGAGAGGTGACCTTATAGAAGTTTATAAAATCATGAGGGGTATAGATAGAATTAATGATGGTTGTCTTTTCCCTAGAATGGGGGAATTTCAAGACTAGGGGGTATATTTTTAAGGTGAGAAGACAAAGATTTAAAAAAGACACGAGGGGCAAACTTTTTCACAGGGTGTGGTTCACATGTGGAATGAGTGATGGATGCGGGTACAGTTAAAAAGTTTAAAAGACATTTGGATAAGTACATGAAAGGAAATGTTTGTAGGGATATGGGCCAGGAGCAGGAAGGTGGGACTAGTTTAGTTTGGGAACATGGTCAGCATGGACTGGTTGGACCGAAGGGTCTGTTTCCGTGCTGTATGACTCTATCACGACTGCATTCAGTGAAGGTAGCATATAACAGAAAAGTCTGCGTGCTCAGTCGTCCCCTTTGAGCTCCCTCTTCACTATTTCGCTGGGCTGTGTTTCACATGCTAACAGCTGACGTTGTGCACCAAAGAAAGCCCCTCTTTGTGTTTGCTGTCTCCCCTGAACCCTTCAAAGAAATTCCACGTCCCGATTATCAATCTTAATTTCTCCAGATATAGCAATGTGGAAGTCTCAGAGACTACACCAGTGTCAGCTGCAAGGCGGTTGTCCAGAGCGAGTGTTTGTTGCTCACAATCTCTGCGTGACTGTGGTTAGCGCAGTGAGAGAGCAGCTTCGGCATTTCAGGGAAAAGCTGCCAACCTAATAACAACTTCCATCAATTCACTTCTCCCTTACAGAAAGGAAATGGAGCCTGTTTTCCACTCACCTTCAAAACGCATGCATTTCCGTGGCTGTCCCGAGACGTGCCAGATATTACTGTATCCAACGTGGTCAGAAGTCACACAACACCAGGTTACAGTGCAACAGATTTATTTGAAAACACGAGCTATCGTAGCACTGCTCCTTTGTCAGCTAAACCTGTGTGTCTCGTGTGACTTCTGACCCTGTACACCCCTAGTCCAACACCGGCACCTCTACATCATGTGCCCAACATAGTCATAGAGATGTACAGCATGGAAACAGACCCTTCAGCCCAACTCGTCCATGCTGACCAGATATCCTAAATTAATCTAGTCCCATTTGCCAGCTTTTGGCCCATATCCCTCTAAACCCTTCCTATTCATATACCCAGTCAGATGCCTTTTAAATGTTGTAATTGTACCAGCCTCCACCACTTCCTCTGGCAGCTCATCCCATACACACACCACCCTCTGTGTGAAAAAGTTGTCCCTTAGGTCTCTTTTAAATCTTTCCCCTTTCACCTTAAACCTACTCCTTCTAGTTTTGGACTTCCCTCCCCTGGGAAAAAGACCTTGGCTATTCACCCTATCCATGCCCCTCATGATTTTATAAACCTCTACAAGGTCACCCCTCGGCCTTTGACACTCCAGGGAAAATAGTCCCAGCCTTTTCAGCCTCTCCCTACAGCTCAAACCCTCCAACCCTGGCAACATCCTTGTAAATCTCTTCTGAACGCTTTCAAGTTTCACAACATCTTTCCCATAGCAGGGAGTCCAGAATTGCACAAAACATTCCACTGTTTGATTCTGGATCCTTTTGCTAAATGATTTGCTGGGATCTCTTTCGGTAATTCCAGCAAAACAGTAACTCAACAAAGAAGTAAGTTCGTGGATTCTCTTCCAAAGTGAGTTAAGACTGTTCTTCCTCCACTCTCTATTACATTTCTACCTTCCTGCCCTGAAAGTGTTTCCAGTACAGGTTGTAAAGAGCATTGCTGAGGCCTTTTCTGGAACACTGGAAGCCAGGCCTTCCCTCCAGACCGTGCCGGGCCTTCCCTCCAGACCATGCAGGGCCTTCCCTCCAGACCGTGCAGGGCCTTCCCTCCAGTCCGCACCAGGCCTTCCCTCCCGACTGTGCAGGGCCTTCCCTCCAGACTGTGCAGGGCCTTCCCTCCAGACCGCACTGGGCCTTCCCTCCAGACTGCACTCGGCCTTCCCTCCAGACCGCACCGGGCCTTATGTCCACACCCCACTGGGCCTTGCCTCCAGACCGCACTGGGCCTTGCCTCCAGACTGCACTGGGCCTTTTGTCCACACCGCACTGGGCCTTGCCTCCAGACCGCACTGGGCCTTGTGTCCACACCGCACTGAACCTTGCCTCCAGACCGCACTGGGCCTTGCCTCCAGACCTCACTGGGCCTTGTGTCCAGTCTGCATTGGGCATTGCCTCCAGACCTTGCCTCCAACCTGTGCCGAACTCAACCTGGGACTGTCTGCTCTTGCTGCCGCCACAGATGCCAGGGATCTTCATTGTCAGCCATGTTAGGCTCTCGCTCCCTGCAATCACTTGACTCCACTGTGCCCGGCTTGCTCTCCTCTGGGCTGATCTCCTCCCTATACACAAACTCGCTCTCCACAGAAGGTTCAGTGGGTTGACCACAGGTAAGGAGGGGCTATCATAGGAGGAGAAGATGAGTAGTGGTTGAGGCCTGAACTCATTGGAGTTTAGAAGAATTAGATGTGACCATATTGAAACATCCAAGGTTCCCAGGGAATTCAACAGTGTAGATGTGGAAAAGCTGTTTCCCCTTGTGGGAGGGTGTAGGACCAGAGGGAATAATCTCAGAGTGAGGAGTCGCCCATGGAAGACAGAGATGATGAGGAATTTCTTCTCTCAAAGGGTTGTGAATCTGGGGAATTCTTTACTGCAGAGGGCTGTCAAAGTTGGGTCATTCAGTATAGAAAGATTTTTAATCAGGAAGGGGGAATCAATGGTTATGGGGAAAAGGCAGGAAAGTGGAGTTGAGGATTATCTGATCAGCTGTGATCTCATTGAATGGCTCGATGGGCTGAATAGCCTACTTCTGCTCCTACATGTTATAGTCCTACAGCTAGAGTTGTTTGCTCTGAGGGTCACCCACATTGCATGAAAAAGAAAAGAAAACAAAAATGAAATGCAAATCTTTTTTCTTGCGACCTTCTGTAGTTGGTGTGGTTAGCACAACAGTGAACCCTGGGAGGCCCATTTCCTGATGACTAACAGAATTCAGGATGATCACATTCTCACTTGATGCCAGCAACATTAAACAGTTAAAACATGGATCAGGACTGGGATCAGGAAAGCTCAACAACATCTCCCTACCCGAGCTCCGAGATCTCTAACAGGTGAATGCAGTCACACACACAGAGTACAATCCAGGAAACTACCTGAAGTATTCTTGATTTGATGGTTTATCTGCTCACTCTCTGTGTTCTTGGGTTTATCTCCCTATTTCAGTAACCTCCTCCAGCCCCCTACATCCCCTCCCTATCTCTGTCACCACCTCCAGCCCCT
>NC_063370.1:2824271-2832867 GCF_021869965.1 Rhincodon typus
CAGCGGGGAAGAAACTGTTCTTGAATCTGTTCGTGCGTGTGTTTAAGTTTCTGTATCCTCTGCCCGATGGAAGATGTTGGAAGAGATTATAACTGGGCTTGGGGGTGTGGGGGAAGCTGTTTGATAATATCGGCTGCCTTTCTGAGGCAGCGAGAAATATAAATGGGGAGGGGGGGCCGGGGCTCTGGATGGCTTTGAAAACCAGGGTGTGAATAGTAAAAATCGAGACACTGCTCAACTGGGAGCCAGCGTTAGGTCAGAGAGCACAGGGCTGGATAGGAGCATCGTGTAGAATATGAGCAGCAGAACGAGGAATGGCCTCAGGTATAGAGACGTGAGAACATGAGAGAGCAGTGGGAAGGTTTTGGAATAGCCAGCTCTGGTGGTATAGGCTGTGAATGGGGGCTGCCCCCAGCAGATGGACAGACACCAAGGGCAAGGTTACAGAGATGAACAAAGACAGTTTAGATGCCCTTCAAACCTCACATCCTGTTGGTGACTCAACCCACTTCCTTCCACTCAATGCTCAACTCCACCTCCCACACCCCCCTCGTCCCCACAACAACAATGGTGACAAAATCCTTACTGTCTGTTGTTGGAACCCAACCTTGAGAAATTCATCAATGTCTTTCTCACTGGCCTCCCATGCCGCCCTGGCCAGAGCTCTCCCCATCGAACATAGAACATTGAATATTGAACATTGAGCATCAAACACTACTGCACAGGAACAGGCCCTTCGGCCCACCATGCCTATACTGACCATGATGCCATTCTAAACTAATCCCACCTGCCTGCATATGGTCCATATCCCTCTGTTCCTTACCTGTTCACGTGTCTGTATAAATGCCTCTTAAGTGTTGTTATTGTATCCTCTTCTACCACCCCCCCCACCACCCCCCCAGCAGTGTGTTCCAGGCACTTACCACCCTCTGTGTAAAAAAAAACACCTTCCTTGCATTTTTCCTTTAAACTTTTCCCCCTCTCACCTCAAACCCATGACCCCATCTGTACCAGCTGATCCTTTCTTCCATCCCCCTTTGTCTGGACCATTTCCCGGGATCATCAAATGAGGCTGTTCTGATCATTATAACTGTGCTGGAAATAATAATGGAGGAACTGAACCATTTAGAAACCCTGTGACGGATGTGGGCTTCCCAAACACAGTGCTGGGAGACCACGTCTGGAATACTGTGAGCATGTTTGGTCCCCCTTATTTAAGCAAAGCTATCATTTCAATGGAGGTAGTTTGGAGAAGGTTCACTGGGATGATCCCTGGTCTGGGAGGGACCGTCTTATGAGCAAAGGCTAAACAGGTTGGGACACTACTCCCTGGAGTTTAGAGGAATGAGAGGGGATCACGTTGAAACATATCGGATTGTTAAGGGGCCTGACAGGGTAAATGCTGAGAGGGTGTTTCCCCTCATGGGAGGGTCTAGGACCAGAGGGCACAGTCTCAGAATAAAGGGGCACCAATTTAACACTGAGATGGGGAGGAATTTCTTCTCTCAGAGCGTTGAGTGTCTTTGGAACTCCTTGCCACAGAGAGCTGTGGGGGGGCAGAGTCCTTGTTATATATAAGGCTGGGATAGATAGATCCTTGATCAGTTGGGGAATCAGGGATTATGGGGAAAGGGCAGAAAAGTGGACGTGAGGGACGTGGCATCCTATTGAATGGCAGAGCAGGCTCAAGGGGCTGAATGGCCTACCCCTGTTCCTGGTGGTCCTCCAGTCACCCTCAGCACTGAGCCGGCCAAGCTGCAATGTGCTCCAGTTTCCTGCAGGTCTGCCTTTTCCATTCAGCCCCTTCCAACATCACACCCAACCAAAGCTCACACACTCTGAAACCCTCTCGTCCCCCTCTCTAGTCTCGCCAACAAAGCTTTCACAGCGAGTAATTCATTCACAAGGAAATGCCTCTGTTCTTCAATATTTATTCACTTTCTGACTGTCAGTGTGAGAATTGTAAGAAGTTGTGGGACCACACAATGATAAGTGCAGAACTATTAAAGTCGCTTTGTCATGCAGCTCGAAAACAGGCCCTTCAGCCCAACTCATCCATGCTGACCAGCTTTCCTAAACTGTGCTAGTTCCATTTGCCTGTGTTTAATCCATATCCCTCTAAACCCTTCCTATTCATGTACCCATCCAGATGCCTTTTAAATGTTGTAATTGTACCAGCCTCCACCACTTCCTCTGGCAGCTCATTCCATACACGCACCACCGTCTGTGTGAGGAACCACCAGACTAGTTCAAGCAGCAATTAAGAATTCGTAAAATCATAGAATCCTTACAGTGTGGAAACAGGCCATTTGGCCCAACAAGTCCACACTGCCCCTCCAAAGAGTATCCCATCCAGACCCATTCCCCTACCCCTGCATTACCCATGTCTGACCCACCTAACCTAAACATCCCTGGGTACTATGGGCAATTTAGCATGGCCAATCCACCTACCCTGCACATCTTTGGAGGAAACCGGAGCACCCGGAGGAAACCCGCGCAGACACGGGGAGAATGTGCAAACTCCACACAGACAGTTGCCTGAGGCTGGAATTGAACCCGGGTCCTGTGAGGCATCAATGCTAACCACTGAGCCACCGTGGCACCCATTGCAGAGTTACACTTCTGAAGAAGGGTCACTGGACCTGAAATGTTAACTCTCTCTCCCTCCACAGGTACTGCCGACCCTGCTGAGTTTCTCCAGCACTTTTGGTTCCTGTGTTTCTTATTGAGTTATCCCTGACTGAGACCAATGTAATGAGATGGTAGTTATTTGGTTGGGTGTTGCTCTGACTTTGTCACTCTTCCATTGACTACACTTCGGGGAGTTTCAGCTGCGAATTTTGAAATGATACATATATCGAAATGCTGAAAATAGGAGCGGGAATAGGCCTTTTGGCCCTTGGAGCTTGCTGTCCTAATCAATACGATCATGGCTGATCATCCAACTCAGTCCCCCGTCCCTACTTTCTCCCCAGACCCTCTGATCCCAATTGTCAATCAAAAAGAGGATGTTATCCTAACAGATCCATGTGTGAAAAATTGCAACGTGCTGCTGTGCAGAGAGGCCTGGATGTCTTTGTGCATGAATCACAAAACGTTGTTTTGCAGGTGCAGCAGGTAATTAAGAAGACAAATGGAATTTTGTCCTTCATTGCTAGAGGGATTGAATTTAAAAACAGGGAGATTATGCTGCAGCTATATGGGCTCCTGGTGAGGTCACACCTGGAGTACTGTGTGCAGTTTTGGTCTCCTTACTTGAGAAAGGATGTACTGGCACTGGAGGGGGTGCAGAGGAGGTTCACTCAGGTGATTCGGGAATGGAGAGGGTTGGCTTATGAGGAGAGATTGAATATATTGGGACTATACTCATTGGAATTTAGAAGAATGAGGAGGGATATTATAGGAACATATAAAATGATGAAGGGAATAGATAAGATAGAAGCAAGGGGGTTGTTTCCAATGGCAGGTGGAGCTAGAACTAAGGGGCGTAGCCTAAAATAAGGAGGAGCAGATTTAGGACTGAGTTGGGGAGGAACTTCTTCAGCCAATAGGTTGTGAATCTGTGGGATTGCCTGCCCAGTGAAGCAGTTGAGGCTTCCTCGTTGAATGTTTTTAAGGCAAAGCTAGATTTTTGGACAGTGTAGGGATTAAGGTTATGGTGAGAGGGAGGGTAAGTGGAGCTGAGTCCATGAGAAAGATCAGCCATGATCTTATAGAATGGCAGAGCAGACTCGATGGGCCGAATGGCCTAATCCTGCTCCCGGTTCTTCTGTTCTTAAAGGAGTTGGGACGTCATGTTGAGGTTGTAAAGGACATTGGTGAGGCCTGTTATAGAATACTGTACCCAGTTCTGGTTACCCAGTTATAGGAAGGGTATTATTAAGCTGGAGAGGGTTCAGAAGAGATTTACCAGGATGTTGCCATGTATGGAGTGTTTGAGTTATAAAGAAAGGCTGGATAGGCTGGGACTTTGTTGACTGGAATCTAGTATGTTGAGAGATGACCCTAAAGAAGTTATAAAATAATGAGGGGTATAGATAGAGTTAATGGTAGTTGTCTTTTCCCTATGATGAGGGACTTTAAGACCATGGGGCACATTTTTAAGGTGGGAGGAGAGAGATGTAATAAAGCCATAAGAGGCAATTTTTTTTACACAGAGAGTGGTTCATGTGTGGAATGAACTGCCAAAGGAAGTGGTGGGTCTGAGTACAGTTACAATGTTTAAAAGACATTTGGATAAGTCAATGAGTAGGAAAGTTTTGGAGGGAAATGGGCCAGGAGCAGGCAGGTGGGACTAGTTTAGTTTGGGATTATGTTCAGCATGGACTGGTTCGACCGAAGGGTCTGTTTCTGTGCTGTATGACTCTCTGTTGTCTAACTCTCCTCCATTGTCTCCCAGCCAGCCCCATCTGGCTACCGTATGAAATGCATGAGTTTCTGATTTGCAAACATGTCAATGCTGCGACTTTTTGTGTGAGAAGCAAGGATGGCAATCCTGTTTGAATGCGTGAAACGCTTTGACATTGACTGTGCCAAATGCGATTTCAAAGCTGTCACGTTCAGATGCAATTTCCAACAGGAGGGCTATCTTCAACAGAGGTTTCAATCCCAAGGGGATTCTGCTCAGAATGAAGACAGAATGTGTGCAGGGACGCACAAATAAGATTCTGCCAACCTGTCTCGGAAAGGGCAAGGAAGCTTAGAGGAGAGTTTGAGTGGCGTAGCTCAATGTTCTTTGGGGTTAAAAGAATTGAGGGGTAAACATTAAAAAAAATCTATCATTCTGACAGGCTTGGGGGAGGGGGAGAGGGAGGGAGAGGGATGGAGGGAGAGAGGGATGGAGGGAGAGAGAGAGGAAGGGAAAGGGAGAGAAAGGGAGGGAGAGATGGAGAAAGGGAGGGAAGGAGAGAGGGAGGGGGAGAGAGAGAGGGAGAGAGGGAGGGAGGGAGAGAGAGGGAGGGAGGGGGAGAGGACGGGAGAGAGGGAGGGAGAAAGGGAGGGAGACAACACCTTCCGGTTGCGAACCATTTTAACTCCCCCTCCCACTCCCTGGGTGACATGTGCATCCTGGGCCTCCTCCAGTGCCACATTGATACCACCCACAAACTGGAGGAGCAGCATCTCACATTCTGCCCTAGGAATCTACAGTCCAATGGCCTAAACATGGAATTCACCAGGTTTAAAATCTCCCCACACCCGGCCTCATCCCATTTCCAACCCTCCCTCTCATCCCTGCCTCCTTGACCTGACACAACCTGTCCATCTTCTCTCCCATCCCACTGACCAATCCCCACCACTGCCTACCTGCACTCACCTATCACCACTCCACCTACCTTCCCCAGCCCCACACCCCCCCTCTATTTATTTCAAAGCTCCCCTTCCCCTCTCCCATTTCTGAAGAAAGGTCCCAACCCGAAACATCAGCTTTCCTGCTCCTCTGATGCTGCCTGGCCTGCTGCGTTCCTCCAGCTCCACACCCTGTTATCTCAACCATGCTGTGCAGCTGAAATTTGCAACTCAAGGAAGCCCACAAGCGGTATTTGCTTGGTGTGACTCAGGGGAGTGATGTTCAGTGAAACATAAGGGCAGTTCCAGCCTGGTGAAGCCGAACCATGCATCCGCTTCACGAGGCTGCAGTGAATGCAATGGAAGCGGGAGGAGATATCGAGCAACTGTTTGATGGGGAGTTGATATGGCAATCTAAATTTGAGACCTGTTGCCTGACAACTACTTGCTGACCACAGAAGAAGCAGGAAGGCCTCCAGGCTGAAGAGGAATTATCACTGAGAGAAATCAGAGGTTAGATCTTCAAAGGTGACGAATTGGAATCCCTTGTGAAGGGACAAAGTTTCAACAAGATTTGCTGAGCCAAGGGGAGGCGATGGCCTAGTGGTATTATCACTGGACGGTCAATCTGAAAGACTGATAATGTTCTGGAGATCTGGGTTTGAATCCTGTCATGGCAGATGGTGGAACTTGAATTTAATTTAAAAAAAAATTCTGGCATTAAGAGCCTAACAATGACTATGAATCCATTGTCAATTATCGGGAAAAACCCATCTGGTTCGTTGATGTCCTGTAGGGAAGGAAACTGCCATCCTTACCTGGTCTGGGCCTACATGTGACTCCAGACCCACAGCAATGTGGTTGCTTCTTAACTGCCCTCTGGGCAATTAGGGATGGGCAATAAATGCTGGCCACACCCCCATCCCGTGAATGAATTTAAAAGAAAAATTAAACACTGTCACTCACGTCTGGGTGGGATCTGTCTTGACGAAATCTATTTGATGTTTGGGCGGTGGTGGGGTTGAGTTGGCAGAGTAATGCTGATAGTGTAGGTTCAATTACATAGAATCCCTACAGTGTGGGAGCAGGCCCTTCGGCCCAACAAGTCCGTACTGACCCCCAGAGCATCCCACCCAGACTCATCCCCCTATAACCCACCTAATCTACACATCCCTCAACACTATGGAGTAATTTAGCACGGCCAATCCACCCTAACCTGCGCATCTCTGAACTGTGGGAGGAAACCGGAGCACCCAGAGGAAACCCACACAGACACGGGGAGAATGTGCAAACTCCACACAGACAGTTGGCTGAGGGTGGGATTGAACCCGGGTCCCTGGCGCTGTGAGGCAGCAGTGCTAACCGCTGTGCCACTGTGCCACCCAGTGGAGCTACGACGCTCCTTCTTAACCTCTTCCCTCTGCCTGAGGCACAGTGACCCTCAGGCTAAACCACCACCAGTCGCCTCTCTCTCTCTGTAATGAGAGAGTAATGGATGGTCTGTTAGACTGTAGCGACATTACCTTTTCCTTGATGTTGTGGCCAGAGGCAGATCAACCATGAGTAGGAGTAGGCTCGAGGGGCTGAATGGCCTACTCTTGGTCCTTTTTTTGATTTGATGCAGTTGGTCCTGTGTTCGTTGGTTAACTCACATTTATCTTGTTCATTCTGGATGTTCGAGTATAAGTTGCATACACAATGTAGATTCTTTTACTTTCTGAAAGTTTACTGGCTGCTCCAAACCGTCGAATTTTGTGGCTTTATTAGTAAGTAGCTGGAAACTCGAATGCTGCCTGCATCGAACAAAAGGCTTACAGTTCACAAATCAGATTGTAGTCCAGCCCAGGATGGTACCAAGTCTCATTCTCCTAGCCTTGAGAACAAATACTTTGACTGTCTAAGCTGAGGGGAAAGCTTTAAAAGGGAGCTGAGGGGCAACTTTTTCACACAGAGGGTGGTGTGTGTGCGGAATGAGCTGCCAGAGGAAGTGATGGAGGCTGGTACAATTACAACATTTAAAGGGCATCTGGATGGGTGCATGAATAGGAAGGGGTTAGAGGGATATGGGCCAAATGCTGGAAGATGGCACCAGGTGTTGTTAAACTTGAAAGGGTTCAGAAAAGATTTACAAGGATGTTGCCGTGGTGTTGAGCTACAGGGAGAGGCTGAATAGACTGGGGCTATTTTCCCTGGAGCATCAGAGGCTGAGGGCTGACCTTATAGTGGTTTATAAAATCATGAGGGGCAAGGATAGGGTGAATAGCCAAGGTCTTTTCCCCAGGGTAGGGGAGTCCAAAACTAGAGGACATAGGTTTAAGGTGAGAGGGGAAAGATTTAAAAGGGACCTAAGTGGCAACATTTTCACACAGAGGGTGGTGTGTGTATGAAATGAGCTGCCAGAGGAAGTGGTGGAGGCTGGTACAATTACAACATTTAAAAGGCATCTGGATGGGGACATGAATAGGAAGGGTTTAGAGGGATATGGGCCAAATGCTGGCAAATGGGGCTAGATTAATTTAGGATATCTGGTCGGCATGGGTGAGATGGACCGAAGGGTCTGTTTCCGTGCTGTACAGCTCTGTGACTGGATGCAAAAGATTCCATGGCTTACTTGGAAGCTTGATATTTATTGATGAACAAACAGCACTGAAAAGAAAAAGCTCATCTGGTCATTGTCACGTTGCTGTGTAATAAAGTGACTGTGTTTTTGCAGCCTGTAAATGTCAGTTGGTTTAGTGTGAGCTGTGAAAGAGACTGTCAGAATTATAATTTGTTACCTTAACCTCGGAAGGTTACAATGTCACGTCACGTTGCTTTAACAGTTGCCTTTATTTCAACAAAGGTCTTATAAATTGAAAAGACAAAATGAATCTCAGAACAACAGGACTGATATGGCACATTATTTTGGTGTGATATTTACAGAACTGTGCCTTCTCTTTTTCATAAAGAGTTTGTGACAAATAATGATACATATTAAAGATGGCACTTTGCAATTAACAAAAATAAAAACTAGGCCTCTCAAAGGTATTAGAAAAAACACACACATGCATGTGCACACACACACGTGCACGCACACGCACACATACACACACACACCCTCAGACACATGCATGCCCACACACACGCACACACACAAACACATGCGCGCGCACACACATGTTTACAGTTACACACACACACACACATACATACACACACTCAGACACATATGCGTGCACAGACACACTCACATACACATACACACACACTCACACACTCATACACACACACACGCATACACACACACACACTCACACGCACACACACACAC
>NC_063370.1:2832967-2839050 GCF_021869965.1 Rhincodon typus
GCTGGGCCCAGCCAGCAATGCCCACATCCCATGAATAAACAATTATAAATGTGACACTCTCTAGCCATGAATCTAGCTCAGACTAGTGTGAGTAAGATGGCGGAACTACTTTCCCATGTTTTACGCTCAGATTACTGGCAGCGTAGAGCAGACAAAGATCACCAAGCGAACCGGCACCAGGGGACAGAGCAAACCAGACACGGAGCACAGACTGATCACAGCGAGCATGAACATTCACTACCGCACCGAACCATGATGACAGCAAAACAGGAGGCGGCCACAACTGGCACCCAAGAACTTTGTAAAAAATCCCACAATTCGGAATTTGGTGATATATCACAGCCCAGCCAGGGACACCCTCACCCTCCAATCGAGTCAAACGAAGGAGAAGCAAGTACAAAATAAAACTGTCCCGACTTCAGCGCCAAGCAGTGGGGAGGAACAAGACAGACCCAGAAGTGGAGCAAGGTCAGCACTGACAGGAGCAATTCATTGTTGCAAAGACACCTCTAACTCCCAGATAAGTGGGGAAAGGCGACAGCTGGATGGACAGGATTCACACAACCTTAACTGTGAGGATTTCTTATCAATGTGTCCCATTAAGGAGAGGATCTGTGGATTTTTGAGTGGAAAAGATTTTTTTGGAATTTTCCCTGTCGTGACTTGTAAAAAATTAATTTGGCAGTTTTCCCACTTCCCTGCAATCATTTCACTGCATGTAACTCCTTACCGACTCTCCTGGGTTCTCTGGCATTATCTGTAAATAAGAGAGCTGGAAAATGATTAGATTCTCACAATCTGCATCAACCTAATTGTCCTCATTTATCTGCAATTCAACTAAAGGATTATTAATCAGCTTTTGTGCGACTCCTTTTCGCATCATGATTTTTTTTTCTTTGGGAATATATCTTCTCTGCTTTTAATGTTATTCAGAGGCAGTGGAATGGGTCAGGGTTTTTATTTGTGAGAGATGGAAATATGAAACAACTTGTGTATCCCTTGCTTTGCTGGGCAGATGGTGGTGATGTGGCACCTCCTGTAGTTCCTGGTGTAATTTCAACATTGTCAGAGGAAATAAACAATACTGAGCTTGGGGAGATGGCGATAGGAAATGGGGTGGTCAGAGCAACTGGCTCCAGACCCAGCCTGAGAGGAGAATTGCTCATCAACATTGGACCCATATCTGATCCACAACCTGCCTGAAGTTCACAGTCAGAAAGAAACAGGTGCATTCATATAGCAGCCTTCAGGATGTCCCTGAGCCCTCTACAGAAAGCTAACCATTTTTAAAGTGTAGATATTTCCCTAAACTATCAGTTCAGTCACATTATGAAACATTGCAGGTGGGACTTGAACCTGTGAGTTCTAGCTGAGAGGTAGGGACAATACCACTGCATCACAAGAACACTCTGTTTTTACTCAAACGGCCTGCTCAGAGATATTATAACACACATCTGGAGCAGGTGGGACTTGAACCTGGGCTTAGATGTAGGGACAATGCCACTTTGCCACAAGGGCCCTACTCCCGAACAGTGTACACTCACTGCTTTGTGGGCAATGCACGAACCGATTAGTGCACAGCAAGCTCCCACAATTCAATAGCCTGGTTTTATCGGCAGTGGCTGGGGCATTAATAAGGGGCCCAGGACACCAGGGAGAAAGGCCTTTTATTGATCAGACGTGCTACATCCTCCAACATCGCAACGACATCGCTGATGAAGCTTCGCACTGCTTGGCTGTTGTGACTCCTGCATTTGTGCAGCGCCGACTCTATTAAAGTGCTGAACTGGCTGTTCTCTACTTGCAGTGATGATGGACGTCGCGTAATGGAACAGACACAGAGGTCCCTCGCTCAGGGTTGAGTTCCAGGTCATGAGCTATTCAGCAGACCTGTGTTATAGGTGAGGTTTATAACACTTGTGGATATGCAGATAGTAATATTCACTAACTGCATTTCCCCCCCACCCTTGTACCCACATCCTGCCCCTTGAAAACACGAGCAGCAGGTTATTAGCCCAGATCGGCCCAGTTACCACCGTCATGATAAAATTACTGACCGGAGCCCATGTGATTGTAGCTCCTTGCTCATCTTCAGCTGCTGAAGATCGTCAATGTCACGGAAGAGGAAGAAAACGTCCTTACATTCGGGATGGGTTTCAAACAGCCTGCAAAACAGAAACAGCTTTCACAGCCCGATCGCCCACCCTCCTTGGCATTGCTCAGTGTGGGTGGATGGGCAGGGGATATATCCAAACACTGAGGGTACAATGTTTGTTTGTGCCTCGGTCTGTACCCTTTGTTTACCAGAAACAGAGAGATGTGAAAGGCAGCTCCAGGGATGCTGCATCTCTCTCGTCTGCAAATGCCTGAACAGTCCATCAAGATCTGAAAGAAACACCTATGTACATAGGAAATAGCAGTGGGAGTAGGCCGACAAGCTTCTCTAATCTGCTCCACCACCATGGCTGATCTGATTAGAAACCCAAACCCACATTCTTGCCTACCCCCTGATAACTTTTCACTCCCCTGGCTTAACAAGAATCAGACATCATGCGACACCAGGTTATAGCCCAACAGGTTTATCTGAAATCACAAACTTTCTGGACGCTGCTCCTTTGTCAGGTGAAGTGATCCCAAAGTTTCTTCTGTCACATATGTTCAGATGAAGCCCATCCTCTTCCTCAACTGAGGATTCCCCAGCTCCGTTGTTGACAGGGCCCTCAACCAGGTCCGACCCATCTCCCGCACTTCCGCCCTCACCCCTTCTCTTCCCTCCTGCAACAGCGATAGGGTTTCCCTTGTCCTCACCTACCATCCCACCAGCATCCACATCCAGAAGATCATGAGACGCCATTTCCGCCACCTCCAGCAAGATGCCACCACCAGATACATATTCCCCTCCCCTCCCTTGTCGGCCTTCCGCAGGAACCATTCCCTCTGGGACACCATGGTCCACACTTCCTTCACCCCCAGCACCTCCCCACAGCCCTACGGCACCTTCCCCTGTAACCGGCAAAGGTGCAACACCTGCCCATTTACCTCCTCCCTCCCCAGTATCCAAGGGCCCAAACATACCTTCCAGGTGAAGCAACACTTCACCCGCACTTCCCAGAATCTAGTTACTGTATTCGCTGCTCACAATGTGGTCTCCTCTACATTGGGGAAACGAAGCATAGACTTGGTGACCGCTTCACAGAACATCTATGTTCTGCTCGCAAAAAAGACCCTGAACTACCTGTTGCCTGCCACTTCAACGCACCACCCTGCTCCCTGGCCAACATCTCTGTCTCTGGCTTGCTACAGTGTTCCAGCGAAGCCCAACGCAAGCTGGAAGAACAACACCTCATTTTCCGCTTGGGGACCCTACAGCCCTCCAGACTCAATACTGAGTTCAATAATTTTAGGGCCTAAACTGTCTCCATGGCCCAGCCCCCCACCCCACACACCAGGCCTTGTTACCACATAGCCTGCCACTACACACCCCCTGTTGTTAGTCACTAACAGTCCCCATTAACAGCTATTCACCCTCCCAGCCTGATTGTTAGCAACTCCTTTGTCTGTCCAACTGCTCTTCTCTCTCTTTGGGCTCTATCCCCACCTATCGTTCACTCCCCCCCCACCCAACCCCCATCCTATCTTCTGCATACAAACCAACATTTTCCTACTACCGTCAGTTCTTAGGAAGGGTCACCGGACCCAAAACGTTAACTCTGTTTTCTCCCCACAGATGCTGCCAGACCTGCTGAGCTTTTCCAGCAACTTCTGTTTTTGTTCCTGATTTACAGCATCTGCAGTTCTTTCAGATTTTACTTCGTTACCTCTAGACCGGACTATTCTGACTTCCTGGGGGAGGGGGATATTTGGATGGTGGAGGAGAATACGCTTTAAAAGCTAGCTGCTTGTTGCTGAGTGCATGTTGCCTGAGTCCCATACCAGGAAGAGCCAACAGAACCATGCTTTGGGCAAATCTGTTCGTACTTGCAGATGTAATGCACTCATTCCTCCAGAGAACAAGTACAGCTGCCTCTCATTTATCAAAAATGTTAATTCCTTTCTTTCCTTTGACAACTTTCAGCAACCCAGAGGAAGTACAATGTCAAACCTTGGGTTTGCTCAAAGCTGCATAACTGGAACAACGTTCTGCAGTTTGTACTGCATGGAAAATAGCCCACAGTATCTTTGTTACAGTTACTTGTCCTCACATGTTGTAATGTTTTTCTTTAAAGCCACCAGCTTTAACTGTTTAACTCTCAGCCTCTCAGTTTTAATTGCAAGCTGTTGATCATCACACACTGGACTTGTCCACTTGCCCTGGATTACTGGGCAGAAGTGCATTTGACATTGTTGTCCTCCATGGTTTTTCTTTTGTCTCTGCAGTACGTGGGAGTGCAGTTCATTGCAGTGGTGAGACCAATCTTAAAAGAGAAATGGACAACTGATGTGGAAGAAGCATGGAAAGTGAGTAACTCAGCGCCAACTCCTTTCCATTCTGCTCATTCTCAACCACACAGCAGCCATGATTCAGTCTGTCATTTTGTGGAATCCCTACAGAATGGAAACAGGCCACTCAGCCCAACAAGTCAACACCAAACCTACAAAGGGCATCCCACCTAGACTCAGCCCTTACCCTATCCCTATAATGCTGCATTTCCAATGGAAAACCTACCCAGCCTGCACTATCCCTGCAAACTGTGGGCAATTTAGCATGGCCAGTCCACTTAACCTGCACATCCCTGGACACTATGGGACAATTTAGCATGGCCAATCCACCCTAACCCACACATCCCTGGACACTACGGGGCAATTTAGCACGGCCAATCCACCCTAACCCACACATCCCTGGGCACTACGGGACAATTTAGCATGGCCAATCCACCCTAACCTGCACATCCCTGGGCACTACGGGACAATTTAGCATGCCCAATCCACCCTAACCTGCACACCTTTGGACTGTGGGAGGAAACCGGAGCACCCAGAGGAAACCCACGCAGACACGGGGAGAATGTGCAAACTCCACACAGACAGTTGCCTGAGGGTGGACTCAAACCCGGGTCCCTGGCGCTGTGAGGCAGCATTACTAACCTCTGAGTCACTGCCCTGGCTCATCATCTTTATCCAGGCACTTGTCCAATGCTTTAAGATGTCAGTGAGGAAGTGAGAAGAAGGAAGCCGTTGGGAAAGCCGTTGAGGATTTCTGCACGGCAGGATTACTAAATCTTAACAGACAAAGTCTACGTTGGAGCAAATTACTGGAGATGATGGAATTTGAACAGAAACCAAACAACGCAGGAGATCACAGTGGACCAGGAAGCTTCCATTGGAGAGAAACAGCGGGCTAATGTTTAGAGTCGAGATGAACCTTCGTCAGAGTCATCTAAAGTCTAAACATTAGCGTACTGTCTCTCTCTCCGGGGATGTCAGACTGTTATGCCTTTGCCAGGCCCAAGATTGATCCCACTTTTGCCTCACTGAGACTCACTGTCCTCTTTTTCAAATGTTTATCCAATTCCCTTTTGTTTGGCACGATTAACTCTGTTCCTGTCATCATCCGAGGCAGCATATTCCAAATTGCAACTTCTCCCTGCTCAAGAAAATCCTCTGCACGTGTCTTCAAGTCAATGAAGCACTTTTGAAGTGGAATTAATTTTGCAAGGTGGAAGACGTCACAACCAGTTCGCACTCAGCCGTCTCCCATGTCCCGCAATGTAATTATTATTGGAGCACCTTTTTATTAGAGAGATTGATTCAGGGATAAATATCCTTACGGTTTCTCTGTTCCAATCTCGGAGTGGAATTGCAAATTAAACACAAGTGCTAGGGGTGTAATAGATCAATGGTGTATTCTCCATCGCCTCACCCTTCCCTATCTCCCACAGCCTCACAACCTTCCAGGGGACGGAGTGGGAGGCATGGGGAAGGGGAGGGGTTAAAGGAGAGAGGGAATGGGGAAGGGGAGGGGATAAAGGAGAGACAGGGGAATGGGGAAGGGGAGGAGATAAAGGAGAGAGGGAATGGGGAAGGGGAGAGGATAAAGGAGAGAGAGGGGAATGGGGAAGGGGAGGGGATAAAGGAGAGAGGGGAAT
>NC_063370.1:2839060-2854820 GCF_021869965.1 Rhincodon typus
AGAGAGGGGAATGGGGAAGGGGAGGGGATAAAGGAGAGAGGGGAATGGGAAAGGGGAGAGGATAAAGGAGAGAGGGAATGGGGAAGGGGAGGGGATAGAGAGAGGGCATCAGGAAGGGGAGGGTGTTAGTGGGGGAGGGAGAGGGGAGGGTGTTAGTGGGGGAGGGAGTGAGGGGGAGGGTGTTGGTTGGGGAGGTAAAGGAGGTGTAGAAGGAGGGGGGAAGGGGAGGTGGAGTTTGGAGGGTGTTTGAAGAGGAGGGGGAGGAGGTGAGGACTTAGGAGGGAGGGGAATTGAGTGGCCTGTGATCACTAACTAACCGCAGTGTCTTTGCCCCCAGGGTCTGTTTGAGTATTTAACCCGGATGATGAAGAGGGGCTATCATGATGCTGAGCAGAGGAACAATGTCAACCAGACAAATTACATAAAACGGAGAGCACCGTCTGTGCAGAAGGCCAGTCAGAACACAGTGTAGCACTCACACTGTCCCCCTGGGATTGGGGGGGGTTAGGGGGGACAGTCAGAACACAGTGTAGCACTCACACCATTCCCCGAGTGGGGGAGTGGGGGGAACACTGTCCCCGGGAGGAGCAGTCAGAACATAACTAGTACACATTGACCACTCACTGCTCTTGTTGCTGCTGTGGGATCATCCTGTGCGACAGTTCCCCTGCAGGGGACGGTGACCCATTCTTTCTTTATTCATTTACAGGATGAGGGTGTTGCTGGCCAGGCAGCATTTATTGCCCATCCCTAATTGCCCAGAGCGCAGTTAAGAGTCAACCAAATTGCTGTGGGTCTGGAGTCACATGTAGGCCAGACCAGGTAAGGATGGCAGTTTCCTTCCCTAAAGGGACATTTGTGGACAAGGGGCCAGTCTGGGGTCATGAGTTCAAATCCCAGCAAGGTGATTAAAATTTAAACTGGAATCGCGATCCCCCTGCAGTGATTGTGATGTGATTTTTATATTGCTATAGGAAGCTGGGATCAGGGAGGAAACCAACTGCTTTTACCTAGTCTGGCATACATGTGACTCCAGCCCACACCAATGGGGCTCACCCTTAACCACCCCATCAAGCCATAGAATACCTACAGTGCAGAAAGAGGCCTTTCGGCTTATCAAGTATGCACCAATCCTCTTAATAGTGTACCACCCTGCCTATCCCTGTAACCCTGCACCTCCCATGGCTAATCCTACCAGCCTGCACATCTCTGAACACTATGGGGCAATTTCCCATGGCCAATCCACCCCAATCTACACATCTTTGGGACTGTGGGAGGAAACCGGAGCACCCGGAGGAAACCCACGCAGACACAGGGAGAATGTGCAAACTCCACACAGACAGTTGCCTGAGGGTGGAATTGAACCCGGGTCCCTGGCGCTGGGAGGCAGCAGTGCTAACCACTGAGCCACTGTGCCACCCTAAACCATTCCATTCAGGGGCAATTAGGGATGGGTGAAAGAGTCTGGCGTCACTAGTGACACCCACATCCCACAAAAGAATCCTTTTAAAGATTTACTGAATCGGAGACAGATGGTGGATGAGCTAGGCTGGCAGCCCCTTTCTGTGGGATTTCTGAAGGAAAAACTACTCCCTCTTCGATTGTAGCATTAAAGCCAATTCTCTTTGTCTGTTATTTTGCATGAAGTGACGTGAAATGGACAAATAAAATGATCATTTCTCCACAAAGCATTGAGGATCCAGTCAATGTGTATAGAAATTGGGAAGGGCACACGGCTGTAAGCTGGGATTGGTATTTTATTGTGTGAACCTTCTCAATGTTCGTCAGTACAACAAGGATCACAATTCCAACCGATTGAGCGTGGAGCCTGATAGGAACAGGAGCGGGCCATTTAGCCCCTCAGCCTGTTTGACATTCCGTGAAACCACGGTTGATCTCTGGTCTAACTTCATACACCTGCTTCTGGCCCATTTCTGTTAACACCTTTGCTGAACAAAAATGTTTCTATGATTTAAAACTAACAACTGATCCATCATCCAATGCTGCTTGTGGAAGAGAGTTCGAAACTTCTCCCTCCCTTAGTGTGTGGAAGTGCTTCCTAACATCTCTCCGGAACGGTCTGGCCCTAATTCTCAGACTATCTCCCTTAGTTCTAGAGTCCCCAACCAATGGAAATAGTTGATACAGCACAGAAACAGACCCTTCAGTCCAGCTAGTCCATTCCGACCATGTTTCCCAAACTAAATCAGTTCCATTTGCCTGTTAAAAACCGAAAGAGCTGCAGAGGCTGTAATCAGGGACAAAAACAAAGTTGCTGGCACAGCTCAGCAGGTCTGGCAGCATCGCTGAAGAGAAATCAGAGCTATCATTGCTGGTTCAATGAAGAAAAGTCACCAGACCCAAAATGTTAACTCTTGTTTCTCTTCACAGATGCTGCCAGATCTGCTAAGCTTTGCCAGCAACTTCTGTTTTTGTTTCCGTTTGCCTGTGTTTGGCCCATATCAGGGGATTATTGAATCCGTACAGTGTGTAAGCAGACCATTCAGCCCATCAGGCCCACGTCGACCTTCCTGTCCAGATCCACAAATCTACCCTATCCCTGTAACCCTATATTTCCCATAGCTAATCCCTCTAGCCTTCACATCCCTGGGCACAATGGGACAATTTCCCATGGCCAATCCACCCTAACCAGCATATCTTTGGACTGTGGGAGGAAACCAGAGCACCCGGAGGAAACCCACACAGACACGGGGAGAACGTGCAAACTCCACATAGACAGTCGCCCGAGGGTGGAATCAAACCTGCATCCCTGGCCCTGAGAGGCAGCAGTGCTAACCACTGAGCCACTGTGCCACCCTGCTAAACCTTTCTGATTCATGTACCTATCCTGCACATCTTTCAAACAATGTAACTGTACTGTCATCCACCGCTTCCTCCGGCAGCTCATTCCAAACGTTGGCCCCGAGGTCCCTTTTAAATCTTTCTCCTCTCACTGGTTTTGAATTTCCCACCCTGGGGAAAAGGCCTTTGCTATTCACCCTAACCATGCCCCTCATGGTTTTATAAACCCCTATAAGTTCAGCCCTCAACCTCCTACGCTCCAGGGAAAGAACTCCCAGCTTATGTAACCTCTCCCTATAACTCAAACCTTCCACTTAGGGTTAGCATTAGTTATTACTTCCAGTTATGTACCCATCCTGTCCTCTTAGGCTCATTGGGTGACAGGAAGCAGGGTTGGAGGTGCTTCATGTTGAGTATAGAGCAGTTGGACTTGGAGAGATTGTAAGGCTGTTTTTAGATAGATGAGGTTACCCTTTTACCTTTTGGACTGAATTCAGCAGGCGGCATTGCTAGTATTGAGATCAGGTTTAAATATGTATGCATTGTGTCACTCAGTACCAACGTAACTGTGCCTATAGAACCATGAATTCTGCAGTTATACATCATTCAACAAAGATTACAAAAAGGCATATTGCCTAAAGAGGTAAGAAGTTGCTGGCCAGGGACTAATTGTAAGTGCCAAGTGTTTCAGTGGGGACATTTTTATGGCTGGAGGTAACAAGGTGTAGAGCTGGATGAACACAGCAGGCCAAGCAGCATCAGAGGAGCAGGAAGGCTGACGTTTCGGGCCTAGACCCTTGGAGAGTCAGGTTTTGTGCAACACTGCTCTGGCCTGAGCAGACTCCTAGCTGAGAGGCGTGGCAACTCAAATTAAAAACAAAGATTTTAAGCCTAAAGTGAGAATCTTTTCAAATACCTGGGAACCAGGAAGCAAACAGGACACAGAACAGTAACAAACACCATCTATGTTTTTACATAAGGGCCCGGTAGGTAGAGAGAAAGTCCTTCCTCGGGCAAGTTCAGACAAAAGACTGCAGTGTTGTGAAATGAAGATGGTAGACGTCCGGTCCACAAACTACACCAAGGACCAGGCAATGACCATCTTGCACGAGAGAAGATCTAACCATTGCCCCTTGTGGCAGTGGTTATTACCATCACTGATACCCCCATTATCAACATGGGGCTTACCATTGACTGAAATGGTCATATAAATATTATGACTGTAAGAACTGATCAGAAGCTGGGAATTCTGCAGCGAGTAACTCCCCTCCTGACTCCCCAAAGCCTGTCCCACCATCTACAAGGCACAAGCCAGGAGTGGGATGGAATACTCCCCACTTGCCCTGGATGGGGGCAGCCCCAACAACACTCAAGAAGCTCCACACCATCCAGGACAAAGCAGCCCCTGCTTGATTGGCACCACATCCACAAACATCCCACTCCCTCCCCTACTGACGCTCAGTCACAGCAGTGTGTACCATCTACAAGATGCACTGCAGAAACGCACCAAAGATCCTCAGACAGCACCTTCCAAACCCACAGCCACCTCCATCTAGAAGGACAAGGGGCAGCAGATACATGGGAACATCACCCCCTGCAAGTTCCCCTCCGAGCCACTCACCATCCTGACTTGGAAATATATCGCCGTTCCTTCAGTGTCGCTGGGATAAAATCCTGGAAGTCCCTCCCTCAGGGCAGTGTGGGGCAATCCACAGCACATGGACTTCATGAAGGCCAGGTCACCCCCACCCTCTCAAGGGGCAATATGAGACGGGCAATAAATGCCAACAACACAGCCAAGAATAAATAAAGCAAAGTTGTGTTGGGTTTTGAGGAGATTGCATCTGGTATATTGTGTGCAGTAATGGTCTCCTTAATCAGCTGAAGAATCTAGAACTGTGTGGCAGCCTGAAAATAAGGGAAGATCATTTTGAACTGAGATGAGGAGAAATATCTTCATTTCAAAGTTTGAGAATTGTTGGAGGTCCTCTGATCCAGGAAGATGGGGATGCTTAAGAGTTCAGTGGTCAATAGATAAAACAAAGAAGTGCGGAGGCTGGAAATCTGAAACAAAAACAGAAATTGCTGGAGAAACTCAGCAGGTCTGCCAACATCTGTGGGAAGGAAGCAGAGTTAACATTTCAAGTCCAGTGAAGAGTCCAATGAACAATGACTCTGATTTCTTTCCACAGAGGCTGCCAGACCTGCTGAGTTTCTCCAGCAATTTCTATGTCTGTTTTAGAGGTCAGTGGAGTTTGGACTCTGATAGAGTCAAAGAACTTGGGGCACGATCTCATGGTAATGGTAAGTTGTACATCTCACCTAAAAGCCAGAACTCCTGATAGCACAGCGCTCCTTCAGTACCTTAGTGGGGAAATCAGCCTGGATTATGTACCATCATTCACACAAGGAGCCTGTTAACATTTTAGACCCATCAAGCCATCATTTTAACTTGGAAGATATACATTATAAGTGGAAGAAGAAAGCTAGATTTTCTGCTTTGTAACTATTTCACTGGAAATGTTCTGAGCAGTAAAAGTACAGCTGCAAATGGTACAACTACATAACAGGAAATAACCTCCTTGAGACCACTCTAACAGGAAAAATTGAGTAAAGATGAATTAACTGAACTAAATAATTATGAGCAATTTAACTCATTATCTATGATCCTGCTTTCTAGTGTTAAATGCATTGCAAGGCGGTCTTGGTAAACCACAAAGTGTTTAGAATTGACAAATCCAACTTTGGAAATTGGCAAATGTACACAATCTAATTAAGACAGCTAAGGTGATTCATTTTTCTTGTGCAGGATAACCAGATGCCCTGGATATCTTCTCCCTAGTCCCAGGTTATCTCAGTAGGAATGGTGCTGCTGGTATTCTTGGCATTAAGCACCGTGTACGCACTCATTCCCACCAGTTTGCAAGTCCTCTCCTCTCCCTTTCATTCCCCAATCAGATACAAACTTGTCCCTTAATTTATTCCCCAAGAGCTGGTCGCCCTGTTTGAGTTGTTTTTGTTAGGTGGAAGCAGGCGGATAAAGTTAAGCTGCACATCACCCATGACTCAGGAGCAAGTCAGAGCAGTGTTAAGGATTTCATGGCTCTCCCTCCCAACCTTCTGATCCTGCTGCCTCATTATAGCTAAGGTAACAAGGTGTACAGCTGGACGAACACAGCAAGCCAAGCAGCATCAGAGAAGCAGGAAGGCTAACGTTTCAGGTCTAGACAAGGGTCCAGCATCTGCAGTTCCTACTATCTCTGCTTCATTATAACTGTTTGCTTTGTTAAGGACAGAACTCCTGACAAATCCAAGCATTCAATTTTCTAAATGAGAAAGTTCCTTCTGCTTTCAGAGATTTCTGTAAAGGAGATTACACAAGGCAATTGGTGTGAACATCATAGCAAGTGTAACACACAGAGGCCAGTGATTTCACCCCCACACCGAGATTGAAAGTTCCCTGGGATGAATGGAACCCCCTCAAAAGGCTTCCTTGAGTTCTTTGTTCATGTGTTCACTCGGCCTGAAACGTTAACTCTGATTTCTCTCCACAGATGCTGCCAGGCCCTGCTGAGCTTTTCCAGCAACTTCTGTTTTTGTTCCCGATTTACAGCATCCACAGTTCTTTCGGTTTTTATTTGTCAATTTATTTTTATTCGCTCATGGGGTGTGGGCGCGGGCCAGCATTTATTACCAGTCCCTAGTTGCCCCTTGGGCTTCATCCATGGAGTCAAACAGCACGGAGACAGACCCTTTGGTCCAACCAGTCCACATTGAACATAATCCCAAACTAAACTACACCTACCTGCCTGCTCCTGGCCCATATCCCTCCAAACCTTTCCTATTCATATACTTATCCAAATGTCTTTTAAACGTTGTGACTGTACCCGCATCCATCACTTCCTCAGGAAGTTCATTCCACACACGAACCAGCCTCTGTGTAAAAATATTGCCCCTCACGTCTTTTTGAGATCTTTGTCTCACCTTAAAAATATGCCCCCTCGTCTTGAAATCCCCCATTCCAGGGAAAAGATGCCTACCATTAACCCTATCCCTCATGGTTTTATAAACTTCTATAAGGTCACCTCTCAACCTCCCATGCTCCAGTGAAAAAAGTTCCAGCCTATCCAGCCTCTCCTTATAACTCAAACTCTCCACACCCGGCAACATCCTGGTACAGTTCAGACTGTGCACTGCCTTCTTGAACTGCTGCAATCCGTGTGCTGTAGGTTGACCAAAAACGTCCTTAAGGAGGGAATTCCAGGATTTTGACAACGAACACTGGGGCTGAAGGCTGTTGACAGGTATCACAAGTTGCCAAGTTTTGTGTCTGTGCCCAGTGGCAAGGCAATAGAAATGTGAGCCTTTGCAGTGTAGCTGAAGTGGGGAAAACACCCAAAACCAAGAGCAGGTTTGGGTCCTGTGACCCTCCAGGTAAGTGCTAAAACACCAAGCAACAGCCCTGAGGTACAAAGAACAAAAGAACAAAGAACAAAGAAAATTACAGCACAGGAACAGGCCCTTCGGCCCTCCAAGCCTGCACTGATCCAGATCCTCTATCTAAACCTGTTGCCTATTTTCCAAGGATCTCTATCCCTCTGCTCCCTGCCCATTCATGTATCTGTCTAGATACATCTTAAATGACGCTATCATGCCCACCTCTACCACCTCCGCTGGCAAAGCGTTCCAGGCACCCACCACCCTCTGCGCAAAGAACTTTCCACGCATATCTCCCTTAAACTTTTTCCCCTCTCACTTGAAATCGTGACCCCTAGTAATTGAGTCCCCCACTCTGGGAAAAAGCTTCTTGCTATCCACCCTGTCCATACCTGTCATGATTTTGTAGACGTCAATCAGGTCCCCCCTCAACCTCCGTCTTTCTAATGTAAATAATCCTAATCTACTCAACCTCTCTTCGTAGCTAGCACCCTCCATACCAGGCAACATCCTGGTGAACCTCCTCTTCACCCTGTCCAAAGCATCCACATCCTTTTGGTAATGTGGCGACCAGACTTTCGGATCCAGTCCATGAACCAAGCTCAAAGCAGCCTTGCACCAACATTTCAGCGATAGTTGGTAGTGTCCTCAAAGTGCATCATGGTAGTGCAGAGATACACTGGAAATTGTTCAGAGATGTACCATGAGGGTACAGGGAAGCTGGCACACGTCAGATGCTGGCATTGGTCAGAGTGAGAGGAATGCTATGGAACCTGCCTGGGACTTAGGTTTGCCATCCTCAAATCTAATGGGACAGAGAGTCACAGGATCCAAAACCTTAAGTTTGTCTCCCTCTCCACAGATGCTGCCAAACCTGCTGAGTTTCTCCAGCACTTCCTGTCTTTGTTCCAAAATTTGAACCCTTGCTGCCTTTATTTAGGTTAAAAATCATCTCTTCTTCCCTCAGTATACAAGAACACCAACTCCAGCACAGTGCAGGGTGAGGCATAGATCCCGTTTACCTTAGATTAGTGCCAGTGCTCCATCAACTGGAAGTAATTTCTCCCAGGCTAGTCTTAGAGCCAGTCAGTCACCTCTCTCCTCTGGTAGCTAACTTGTACGTGGCTCAGGTAATAATCCAAAGGTTTGCTTCTGAATTTGGCACCTGGCACCTCACAGTGACTCTGCAAAGTCCTCCTTCCTTGACCTGCCTATGTCAGTGGTACTGACACTGATCATGGCAACTAGATCCTCTTGCTGTCACTGTACGTTCCTTTCCAGGCCTGAGAAATTACCCAAAACGTTGGCACCGCCAGGAATGCCACCATCTGCTGTTGGCTGCAGGGCACATCATCAGTCCCTCTGGATATACTACGTCCCCCTACAGTCAGGGTAGGATTTATACACTAAATGGTAAGGTCCAGTGGAGTGTTGTTGAACAAAGAGACCTTGGAATACAGGTTCATAGTTCCTTGAAAGTGGAGTCGCAGGTAGACGGGGCGGTGAAGAAGGTGTTTGGTACGCTTGCCTTTATTGGTCAGTGCATTGGGTATAGGAGTTGGGAGGGTCATGTTGAAGCTGTAAAGGACATTGATTAGGCCACTTTTGGAATACCGTGTGCAATTCTGGTCTCCTTGCTATAGGAACGATGTTGTGAAAATTGAAAGGGTTCAGAAAAGGTTTACAAGGATGTTGAGATAACAAGGTGTAGAGCTGGATGAACACAGCATCATAGGAGCAGGAAGGCTGACATTTCAGGCCAGGGTTGGTGGGTTTGAACTACAGGGAGAAGCTGAATAGACTGGGGCTATTTTCCCTGCAGTGTCGGAGGCTGAGGGGTGACCTTATAGAGGTTTAAAGAATCATGAGGGGCTTGGATAGGATGAATAGTCAAGGTCTTTTTCCCAGGGTAAGGGAGTCCAAAAGTAGAGGGGCATAGGTTTAAGGTGAGAGGAGAAAGATTTAAAAGGGACCTAAGGGGCAACTTTTTCACGCAGAGGGTGGTGTGTGTGCGGAATGAGCTGCCAGAGGAAGTGGTGGAGGCTGGTACAATTACAACATTTAAAAGGCATCTGGATGGGTATATGAATAGGAAGGGTTTAGAGGGATATGGGGAGCTGATGGCCTAGTGGTACTATTGCTGGGCTGTTAATCCAGAGACCCAGATAATGTTCTGGGGAACCGGGGTTCGAATCCTGCCATGGCAGATGGTGGAATTTGAATGCAATAAAATATCTGGAATTAAGAATCTAATGATGACCATGAATCCATCCAGACAAACAAAAAGAAAACCTCAAACTTCTTGGACAATAAGCAAAGGAACCCTGTGCTCCTGGCTTCTGTGTCTCCTCACTTGCAGTTACACACTCCTGCCCCTGTCACTGAAGACTATCACCAAAAAAAAATGCTTCTGGTCTTGATTGTTTCAGCATAGAACTGGGTGATTCATGAGGCCAGCAGTTAACACCCTCATTTACAAAACAAAGGTATTTCCTGACTAACTAAAAGCATCTCAATTTTGGCAAAGAAAGGTTTGTTTATGCGTGACTGTGGTCAACTCGCTCATGAATCATCATAGAATCACAAAATACTACTGTCTCTGAGGCCATTCATCCCATCCGGTTATGCTAGCTCTTTAAAGTTTTAGCAAAGGTTTGTAGCTCAGGTTGTGGATGAGGTTGTTGACTTGCTCACCGAGCTGGCTTGTTCTCGTTCACCATGTGAGGTAACATCGTCAGTGAGGCCTCCAATGCAGCGATGTTGTTCTACTCCACTTGGAATTTATACTGTCCGGTCCATTATGGTGAGTACTGTCATTTCCGGTTTTGATCTGTAAGGGTTTGCATATGGGGTCCAATTCTACGTGTTTGTTGATTGCATTATGGGCAGAGAACCTTGCGTCTAGGAATTCCCATGTGTACCTACGAAATGTCTGAATGAAAACAAGCCAGCTCAGCGAGCAAGTCAACAACCTTACACTAGCTCTTTTTGAGGGGCAATCCTGTTACTCTCGCTTCCCAACTCTTTTCCCACATCTCCGTAATTTTTTCCTTAAAGAAGAATAAAGAACAGTACACCACAGAAACACACCACCAAATCTGCACCGACACATGATGCGTTTCTAAACTAAAAACATTTTGCCTCAAGGCGGTCTGTATCCCTCTATTCCCTGCCTATTCATGTATCTGTCAGGATGCCCCTTAAATGTTGCTATCACACTTCCTCTGGCAGCTCGTTCTAAGCACTTACCACCTTCTGTGTAAAAACAAGCCTCTCTCATCTCCTTTAAACTTCCATCCTTTTAGCTTAAACCTATGTCCCCTAGTAATTGACATTTCTACCCTGGAATAAAGACTCCAATTATCCATTTTATTCTCCTTCTCATATTTAACCACCTCCCCTGAGATATCCATTGTTGTGTCTTTTTCTCTTACTCTAATCCAAATCCTAAGTGTTCAATGTATCAAAAGTTTGGACAAAGTGACACTATTTGTTATGGGCTTAGGGGAGATCAGCATAGCGACAAGCCCCTGATTGGCTATGTTTAACACTGCTAACATTAGAGTGAAGCATGGAAAGGGAGAGTAACACAAATGGACAGACAGACAGAGAGAAGCTGTAGCAATCTGTTCTCTCTCTCCTCTTTCCTTGTGAAGTTATTCTTTTCAATTTTCTGTTGAATGAACAGGGAAGAATGCAATCAAAAACATTGAAAGTGTCTCGATTCTGTCACTTTAAGAGGTTATTTTGTCCTTTTTTTTAGTTGAAGAGAGTATTAAGGCAGTGGTATTGAGCTGCCTGGTTAAGACCATTTGAGTAAACAGCTTGGGAGGCCTTGGGATTTTTTTAAATGCAGCCTGAATGGATGTGGCCAGCTCTCACAGATGAGAATTTCTGGGTTTTGGTTTTTCAGTGGCATTAGAGGCTATTGGGGTCTCAACAGAGTTGGAAGCTTCAGTGAATATCTCCTGGCTGCTACTCTCTCTGAATTTTCTCCTGATGATTTTTCCCTGCCTGAATGGGAGAACTGCATGTGAGAATCTGTGTCCTTTTGCCAAGGGCTTTGTGAATGAATATTAATACATTGGAACACTGCATTGGGTGGCACACCACTGAGTCCTTTAGGGAAAGAAATCTGCCATCCTTACCTGGTCTGGCCTACATGTGACTCCAGACCCACAGCAATGTGGTTGACACTTAACTGACCTCTGGGCAATTACGGATGGGCAATAAATGCTGGCCTTAGCCAGCAATGCCCACAACCCGTGATTAAACTTTTTAAAGATCCTACTGGTAATGGTCTGCTAACATTCATACTCTCTGTTTTCGGTCTGTCAGCCAATTCTCAATCCATGTCAAAATAACTTGAGCTTTTGTTTGGCTGAAAAATTTCCAGTGGGGAACTTGACCAAAAGCCTTCTGAAAATCCATTGTCTCTACTTTACAAATTTTGTTAGTAACATCCTTAAAATAAACTCAACAAGTAAGTCAAACATGACTTTCCATTCACAAATCGACATTAATTATGTTCAATCAGTTCATCTTTATCCAAATATCCAGACAAATATCGGGAAGTAGCTTCCCAGTCTGAAAAGCTTAACAGAATTGGCCATCTCAGCCAAAGGGGTAATGGGAGCACAGCGGCGAAACTGACTAAGAGACAGAGAACAGAATAATGCTGAATATGTTCTTTCAGATTCAGGGCAGTAATGCAGAGGCATTTCACAGGGGTCTGTCTGAGGACTAGCATTCTCTCTGCTCAACATTAATGTCAAGCACTTGTGCCTACTTTCAGCATTTGCACAAAACATTGAAATGCGGCTAAACATTAGGGAAGACAGAGACAAGGTAGATGAAATTGAATGTAGAGAGCTCTGATGACAGCCAGGAAGAGAAGAAAATATAAACTAAATGCCACCGATATAAAGGGTTGCAGGAACAGAGTGCCAGGGTCACACATATACGCTTATTCAGAAGTGCAACTAGAAGGGGCGAAGACTGTTGTAAAATCATATCGGATCAGTGATAGGAGCAGGAAAGCTGACATTTCGGGTCGGGACCCTTCTCCAGAAAAAATTTATTCTGATGCTCCTCTGATGCTGCCTGACCTGCTGTGTTCCTCCAGCTCCACACTGTGTTATCTCGGACTCCAGCATCGGCAGTTCTTACTATCACCATATCGTATCAGTGTTTTTTTTAAAACAACTATAAAGTATAAATGCAAGGAATTGACGCTAGACTTTCATAAATCACAGGCTGGGCATCACAGCAGGAGCTCTTTAAGAGAACTTTCTAGGCTTGAAGGGGCTCCAGAAGGGAATTATTGATTTGGTCCGAGGGGAGACTGAGAAGAGACCAGTCATGTTGGGGCACATATTTAAGGTGACAGAGATTTAAAAAGGACATGAGGGGCAATTTGTCTACACAAAGAGTGATTTGCACATGGAATGAACTTCCTAGAAAGTGGTGGATGCAGGTACAGTTACAATGGTTAAACGACATTTGGATAAGTATATGAATAGGAACGGTTTGGAAGGATAAGGGCCAGGAGCAGGCAGGTGAGACTGGTTTACAAAAACAAAGTTGCTGGAAAAGCTCAGCAGGTCTGACAGCATCTGTGAGGAAAAAATAAGAGTTAACATTTCGGGTCCGGTGACCCTTCCTCAGAACTACCTCAGGACTAGTTTAGTTTGGGATTATGTTTGGCGTGGACTGATTGGACCGAAGGCTCTGTGCTGTATGACTCTATGACCCTATATCACATCCTTTGTGATAGATTCTAGCATTTTCCTGACTACTGATATAAGGGTGATGGTTGTCGGAGGGTCAGTGCTGAGGGAGCGCCGCACTGTCGGAGGGTCAGTGCTGAGGGAGTGCCGTACTGTCGGAGGGTCAGTGCTGAGGGAGCGCCGCACTGTCGGAGGGTCAGTGCTGAGGGGAGTGCCGCACTGTCGGAGGGTCAGTTCAGAGGGATTAGCGGTCTGGGGAAGCTGGGGTGTGGGGTGGATATATGGAGTGAGGGTGAGAAAATGGGTGCAGAATGGTACAGAGTATGGGGTTGGAGTGGGGAATGGAGTGCGGGATCACTTCTGTTGAGATCATGCTCGGAGGTGCAATGTTCTGATTGGAGCCGTTAAAATGACCATTTATTTCAATATCTTCATCAAGGTTACAAATGTATCATTTGGGAAGCTGGGAGTTAAAGATAATTTGAGTACATCATTTTAAATTCCAAATTTCTCAGAAAATGTGTCATGTCTCTCGGGATCCATTCCAAAGGCTGTTTTGTAAACTTTGCGATTTTATCAGCGTGGGTCTGCTGGGTCTTTCTGAGTGTTAGTAAGAGAGTATTGAGTGAAACACGCAAGTCGGGATATCTCATTAACAGTTGGTAAAATGTGGAGCTGGAGGAGCACAGCACATCAGGCAGCGTCAGAGGAACAGGAAAGTCGACGTTTCGGGGCCTGGACCCTTCATCGGGACAGTCCAGACCCAAAACGTCAACTTTCCTGCTGACTTCCAGCCTCTACAGTCCTTAGTGTCTCCTGTCTCATTAACAGGTTGTTTTCACTTCATTGAAAAACAATAAGAAATTGATTTTCCACAGCATCCGTCATGTGCTCAAGATTGATTCAAATCCAATGAAGTACTTTTTTGCGAAGCATAGTGTTGTCACCTTTCAAACCCACAATCACTTCCATCTAGAAGGACAAGGGCAGCAAATACATGGGAACACCACCCCCTCCACTTACCATCCTGACTTGGAAATATATTGCCGTTCCTTCACTGTCACTGGGTCAGAATCCTGGAATTCCCTCCCTAAGGGCATTGTGGGTCAACCCACAGCACATGGACTGCCCCGGTTCAAGGAAGCAGCTGACCCCCACCTTCTCAAGGGGCAACTAAGGACGGGCAATGAACTGTGGTCTAGCCAGCAATGCGCACATCCCACAAAATTATTTTTGAGAATGTTGTCAGTTTTGGCAAGCCGACTGCCTTCTGCCCTCAAAATCATGAGATGATACAAAACGCAGCTTCCAGTATCTCAGGAAGAGTCTGTGCTCCCCCTGAACCTCATTGGCTGTCAGCTCAGTAACACATCCATTTCAAAATTCTCATTCTTGTTCACCAATGTCTTCATGACCTCACCCCTCCCTTCCTCTGTACTCTGCTCCAGTTCGCCCCAACACCCTAACCTTCAGAGGTATCTGCTCTCACCTAATGCACATTCCCAATTTTACTCACTTCCCTCACTGGGGGCTTCTGTTGCCTGTACCCTGAGATCTGGCATACCCCCCTGCAAAGCTCTCGTCTCTTTCCCTCACTCACACTCTCTGCTTAAACAACTCCTTCAAACCTACCACAACTTCTGAGGAAGGGTCACACGACCCAAAACGTTAACTCTGCTTTCTCTCTACAGATGCTGCCAGAATGTTAAAATGTTTCCCAACTAGAAGGTGTTGTTGTTTGTCACGTACAGACCACAGATGCTCTGCAAAACGGTCTCCGAGTGTACACTTGGTCTCACCGATGTAGAGGAGGCCACATCAGGAGCAGACCATTTTAACCCACCCTCCCACACCCTGGGTGCATGTCCATCCTGGGCCTCCTCCAGTGTCACAGTGCAAACTGGAGGAGCAGTACCTCATATTCCTCCTCGGGAGCCTGCAGCCCAATGGTCTCAATGTGGATTTTAATAGTTTCAAAATCTCCCCACCGGCCCCCCACCACCTCACCAACTCCCCTGCCCCCCAACCCCGGCCTCATCCCATGACCAACCCTCCCTCTCATCCCCGCCCCCTTGACCTGTCCACCTTCTCTCCCACCTATCCGCTTCTCCCACCGCACTGACCAATCCCAACCACTGCCTACCTGCACTCACTTATCACCATCTCACCTACCTTCCCCAGCCCCACCCCTCCTCTCCCTATTTATTTCTGAGCTCCCTTCCCCCTCTCCCATTTCTAAGGAAGGGTCTTGACCCAAAACATCAGCTTTCCTGCTCCTCTGGTGCTGCCTGGCCTGCTGCACACTGCGTTATCTCTATTTATATCCACAAACTCTCTCTCTCTCTCTCTCTCCCTATCGCTCCAGTCACCATTGGAGTGATTGTAATGAGGTCAGCCAGGTGGATATTGTAGAATATGATTTAGACAAACAGGGGGCTGGAAGAACACAGCAGGCCAGGCAGCGTCTGTTTTGCTTATTACCCTTCTTCAGGCCTGGATGTGGTGGTACGGAGAGCTGCAGATAAAGTGGTGGGGGTGGGTAGATAGTAGAATTGTGGTGATAGGTGGATACCAGTACTAGGTCCGACCCAATTGGTCAAAGGGAGGGATGAATCTGGTTGTTAGCTGGAAGGGAGGGTCAGTAGGTGGAATATGATCTCCCTGATTGGGGCTGTTACCCTGGGCCAATAAGATCCACCTGGTCCCAGTCACTACAAACAGTTAACAAGGTGTAGAGCTGGATGAACACAGCAGGCCAAGCAGCATCAGAGGAGCAGGAAGGCTGACGTTTC
>NC_063370.1:2869820-2885963 GCF_021869965.1 Rhincodon typus
TCCCTATCTCTGTAACCCCCTCTGGCCCCTACACCCCCTTCCTATCTCTGTAACCCCCTCTGGCCCCTACACCCAATAACAACAGACCAACAACATTGAGACTTTGCCCACCAAGCTAATGTGAAAGTTTGATTCGGATCACAGTCCTTCAGATTCCAAACGCTCCAATGAGTTAACCTTTTGTTTCCTTCTGTCCGAGATGAGTGGGGTTATGTACAGGAAACCGTTCGGAATTCCTGATAGCAGTGATGAGACTGTGTTGAATTGAGCTCACTCTGGGATTACAGTGATGAGAAGTGGTTGTTTTTGACTTGGTTCAGTATTACTGGGCCAAAGATCTCTCTGACTCTATGTCACAGCAGCTTGGATGTGATCTGTCTCCTGCATTAACTTCCAGCTCATCTGGAAAAAATGTAAGGATAGTCCCGACTTGGTGAGGATGGGATGGACAACTCACAGAGAAATTAAAGATTATAGGAAAGAAATTCAGATTTAAAAGATTGGATAATGACAAGAATAACATGTCAACATTCTATCCTTTAGGAGAATGCAAGTAACATCAAACTGTATTGTCCTGATTTGAGCTATATCAAAGTAAGTATTTAATAGCAGGCTTTTATTTATCTCATTCTCCCACTTAACTTGCATATTGTTGTCTGTTAATTTTGCTATGTTAGGAAGATAAGGAGTAGGTCACCTTAGAACACAGAACTGTACAGTACGGGAAAGGGCCCTTCAGCCCACGAACTTGGTGCCAAATGAAACCAATCCCTCCTGCTGCCCTTGGTCCATATCCCTCCATTCCTTACATATTCATGTGCTTATCTAAAATCCCCTTAACTGCCCTATTGTATCTGCCTCCACCACCACCCCTGGCAGTGTGTTCCAGACTCCTACCACTCTCTCTGTGTAAAAATAACTTACCCCTCACATCTCCTTTGAACTTTCCCCCTCTCACCTTAAATGCATGCCCCCTAGTATTAAACATTTCAACCCTGGGAAAAAGATTCTGACCATTAAACTGATCTATTCATTTCATAATTGCCCACCACTCTCTGTGTAAAGAACCTACCTCTGACATCTCCCCTATACCTTCCTCCAATCACCTTAAAATTGTGGCCCTTGGTAATAGTCATTTCCGCCCTGGGAAAAGGTCTCTGACTATCCATTCTATCTATGCCTCTCATCATCTTGCACAATTCTATCAAGTCACCTCTCATCCTTCTTCGCTCCAATGAAAAAAGCCCAAGCTCCCTCAACCTTTCCTCATAAGACCTGCCCTCCAGTCCAGGCAGCATCCTGGTAAATCCCCTCTGCACCCTCTCTAAAGCTTCCACATCTTTCCTATAATGAGGTGACCAGAACTGAACACAATATTCCAAGTGTGGTCTAACCAGAGTTTTATAGAGCTGCAGCATAACCTCATGGCGCTTAAACTCAATTCCCCTGCCAATGAAAGCCAACACACTATACACCTTCTTTACAAACCTATCACCTTGGGTAGCAATTTTGAGAGAACTATGGACGTGGACCCCAAGATCCCTCTGTTCCTCCACACTGCTGAGAATCCTGTCATTAACCCTGTATTCTGCATTCAAATTCCACCTTCCAAAATGAATCACTTCACACTTTTCCGGGTTGAATTCCATCTGCCACTTCTTTGCCCAACTCTGCATCCTGTCAATGTCCCATCGCAACCTACAACAGCCCTCCACGCTGTCCACAACTCCACCAACCTTTGTGTCATCGGCAAACTTACTAACCCACCCTTCCACTTCCTCGTCCGAGTCATTTATAAAGATCACAAACAGCAGAGGCCCCAGAACAGATCCCTGCGGAACACCACTGGTCACCAAATTCCAGGCTTCCATCTATTACCACCCTCTGTGTTCAATTGGACAGCCAGTTTTGCATCCAGACAGCCAAATTTCCCTGAATCCCATGCCTCCTTACTTTCTGAAAGAGCCTACCATGTGGAACATTATCAAATGCCTTGCTAAAATCCACTGCTCTGCCTTCATCGATGTGTTTTGTCACATCCTCAAAGAAGTCGATAAGCCTTGTGAGGCATGACCTGCCCCTCACAAAGCCATGTTGACTATTTCTAATCAAACTGCTTTTCCAAAAAAATCATAAATCCTATCTCTCAGGATCCTCTCCAATAATTTGCCCACCACAGAACCTCTTGAATTTTGTTGCTGATGACTTCATTTTTGATTGAATATGTATTTTTCCCTCCCACTATTTTGTATCATGTTTTATCTACTCACTAAGACATATGTTTTCTGTTATTCATCATGTTGTGTTTTTAGTAAATCCATTTGTCATATAGAAGCACAATGTGCAGCTCATGCACAGATGGGATCAATCCAGGCTTTAGGCTAACTTGTTTATTTCCATTGTTTTCTGTTATTTCACATCTCCAGCATCCCAATCTCTTTGCTTTAGCAAAACATTGACTTTCCTAAGCCCTATGCAAAGCCAAGAGAGCTTCCTCTCTGGGCACAGGGAAGCAGTGGGAATGTCGCTGGGCAAACAGCGTTCCAGCATTCTGGGTGAATGCTCTGATGATGTAGAGACAGTTCACACCATGGCAAATGATGAGATCTCCGTTCAATTAAAAGCTAGTGTAACATACGAGGGCAGGACTTGTGCAGTTAAAAATAGGGCATTGATTAGTGCTGATTTAGGTAAGTACATGAATAAGAAATGTTTGGAAGGATATGGGCCAAGCAAGGGCTGTTGAGACTAGTTTAGTTTGGATTAGCGTGGACTGGTTGGACCGAAGGGTCTGTTTCCATGCTCTATGACTATGAGGTGGCTCAGTGGTTAGCATTGCTGCCTCACAGCACCAGGGACTGGGGTTTGATTCCAGCCTCGGGCAACTGTCTGTATGGAGTTTGCACATTCTCCCAGTGTCTGTTTCCTCCGGGTGCTCCAGTTTCCTCCCGCAGTCCAAAGATGTGCAGGTTAGCATGGATTGGCCATGGGAAATTGCCCCATAGTGTGCAGGCTAGGTGGGTTAGCTCATGGGAAACGCAGAGTTATAGGAAAAGGATATGGGTCTGGGTGGGATGATCTTCGGAGGGTTGGTGCAGACTCGATGGGCGGAATGACCTGTTTCCAACACTGTAGGGATTCTTTGACTCTATTAGCAACCATGTTCACCGATGCCCTTTAGGGAGGGAAATCCTCTGGTCTGGCCTACATGTGACTCCAGACCCAGAGCAATATGGCTGACTTTTCACTACCCTCTGAGGCAATTAACATCATGACGAAAGGGAAAAGGGAGGAAGGAACCCTGCTAAACAGTCTCACGATGTGTGTACTGGTGTAGCCCTTCACATTTACTGTTAGCTGAGCTCAGACATTTCTCACGGACCCGCATAGAAATGGTGTGATGTTCATTTTATTGCAGAATTGCCAGAGGGAGGCACTGGTGTGTTTCAGAGCTGAACTAAACGTCCTGGATTTTGAATATGATGGAACTTCGAAGCAGGGAGTCACTGAATCCATATCCAAATTAAAACAATCTTTCGATTCGTATCTCTCTCATCTGGTAAGTTTGACTGTGAAGTCCTGCCCTCCTACACAATTGTTAAATTGCTGAAACCACAGCCAATTGAGATAACAAAGTGTAGAGCTGGATGAACACAGCAGGCCAAGCAGCATCAGAGGAGCAAGAAGGCTGACGTTTCGGGCCTAGACCCTTCTTCAGAATTGCTTGTTTATAAGTGACGGCTGTGGACCACCCTAAAAGGGATATGACTCACATATCATGACCTTCATTGCAAAGGTAATTACCCTCATCAAAGGCTTGTTTTATCTATGTTAAACTCGATGTAATTACATTGACCGGCTTTATTTAGCATTCTCAGTGACCCCCTTCCCTCTGTAGAAGCCACAAGCAATTTCCAAGATGTTATCCCATTTCCATTTGTTATATCTGACAAATGCCCGGTGTCCGTTTGACAGTCCCAAATCCTCTCCTCACGATCCCAGTGTGGATCCGGTGGAGATGAACTCCTGAATCCGAGATCACCCACATCTTGGCAAATTCCACATCAAGAACTGGGTGTGCTAATGTGGGTTAAGTGTTTCTAATGTGTCTGTGGTGATGTATGGGTTATTGGAAAGGTTAATGTAGAAAAGAGGTTTGAGAAGGCAGTAGGTGCGAAAAGAAATAAAATATATGTCGAGGAGAGATTAGAAATAACACAGACTGACCCACCCTATTGACACACTCTCAAGTATCTGGGGGGAGGTGAATGGCCTGGGAATATTTTGAGAACATTTAGGTCAAAGTTTCCTTCGTGCAATCACCTGTTGAAGTCTCATGTCACCACAGTGTTTAGGAAATACTTTAGCTCTTGAGCAGAAGATAGGGTGTGGATTGTTTAGATTGATAGAAGAATGAGCTACTTTTGTGCAGTGGGAGTTAGATAAACTACAGGATTGCCCTCACTCTATATTTGCAATGTAAGTCACACTTCAAATATTTGATGGTTAAGCCAGAGTGACCTGGAAAGTGTGCATTTAAGTGGGGTGTGGCAGCTGGTAGCCCTCAGTCTGAGGTACAAAGCATAGAACATAGAACATAGAACAGTACAACACAGTACTGGCCCTTTGGCCCACGATGTTGTGCTGAACTTTTACCCTAAACCTCAGGTCTATCTAACCTCCACTCCTACTTTATACTATCATCCATATGTCTATCTAATAGCCGCTTAAATGCCCCTGATGAGGCCGACTTCACTACCCTCTCCAGCAATGCATTCCACGCCCCGACCACTCTCTGAATAAAGAACCTACCTCTGACGTCTCCCCTATTTCTACCTCCACTCACTTTAAAACTACGCCCCCTCGTAATAGCAACCTCCACCCTAGGAAAAATTCTCTGGCTGTCCACTCTATCTATACCTCTGATCATTTTGTACACCTCTATCAAGTCACCTCTCATCCTTTGTCGTTCTAAAGAGAAAAGCCCTAGCTCTCTCAACCTTTCCTTGTAAGACCTTCTCTCCATTCCAGGCAACATCCTGGTAAATCTCCTCTGCATCTTTTCCAACGCTTCCACATCTTTCCCATAATGAGGTGACCAGAACTGGACACAGTAAAGCACTTTGCCCTGAAATCCTGACTCCCAATTCCTCAGAGGCTCATTCTCCGTAAATTTGGGAAACCTTGATTTAACACTAAATGAGAGAAAGAAGAACTGTGAGGATGCTGGAAATCCAAAACAGAAATCGCTGGAGAAACCCAGCAGGTCAGTGGAGAGAAAGCAGAGGGTCAGTTGACCCAAAAGTTTCACCTCGCCTCTGTTTCTCTCTCCACAGAGACTGCCAATCCTGCTGAGATTCTCCAGCAATTTCTGCTTTTGTCCCTGATTTTAGATTCTGTCAGGAGAGAAACGTAGCATTTTACAGGATGGAGGAATGTAGAGGGGCCAAATTCCTCTTTAATAATGACCTTGAGAGTTCGGGTTTGATGTCATCTACACAGTCTATCTCATATTAATTGCGAAATTCTGGGAGTGTGTAGGTGTGAAAGACAGATGGAAAGGATAGGCAGAACAATTTGAATCCGGGTTTGAGGGATATAAGCGACTTGTTTGACTTTGACACAGAATCACAGAATCCCTACAGTGTGGGAACTGGCCATTCAGCCCATCAGGTCCACACCAAACCTCTGGTGAGCATCCCACCCAGACCAATTCCCCTACCCTATCCTTGCATTTCCCATGGCCAATCCACCCCAACTTGCACATCTTTAGACTGTGGGAGGAAACTGGAGAACCCGGAGGGGACCCATGCAGAAACGGGGAGAACATGCAAACTCCACACAGACAGTCGCCCGAGGGTGGAATCAAACCCAGGTCCCTGACGCTGTGAGGCAGCAGTGTTAACCACTGAGCCACCCCATCAAAGGATGTGGCCATCACTGGGAACCCCAGAATTTGTTCCCCATCCCTAATTGCCCTTGAACTGTGTGGTTTATTAGGCCATTTCAGAGGGCAGTTAAGAGTCATCCACATCGCTGTGGATCTGGAGTCACATGTAGGCCAGACCAGGTAAGCATGGCAGATTTCTTTCCCTAAAGGACATTAATAAACTCAATGTGTTTTTATAATAATTGATTATACCATCGCTGAGATCAACTTTGAGTTCCAAATTAATCAATTAAATTTGAATTCCTGCATTCAACATTATGGGATTAGAATTCACACCCTGGGGTTTTGGATTACTAACAATGCCACATTGCCCCAGTGTGGGGGAGGGGGAAGGCCTGGGGGTGGAGAACACAAGCTCAGATCTTGAGGGCACAAGGTGAAGTGAGCATAGAAATGAGTCATTCAGGCCCCCAATATATGGGAGGGTGACCCTGCTGCCTCACAGCGCCAGGGACCCGGGTTCGATTCCACCCTCAGGGTGGAGTTTGCACATTCTCCCCGTGTCTGTGTGGGTTTCGTCTGGGTGCTCCAGTTTCCTCCCACAGTCTAAAGATGTGCAGGTTGGGGTGGATTGACTGTGTTAAATTGCCCCATAGTGTTCAGGGATGTGCAGGCTGGGTGGGTTAGCCATGGGAAATATTGGGGGCCTGAATCTGGGTGGAATGCTTTTCAGAGTGTCAGTGTAGACTTGTTGGGCAGAATGGCCTCTTGCCATACAATAGGGATTCTATAACATTAGAATTATAGCAATGAAGTTGTACAAAGGGAAAAATCTGTGTAAAGTCCTGAAATCTTTATTTATCAATGAACTGGATCCTAACAAATCCAATAAGGAACACTCAGGAAACTGAGATATCATAGTAATGTGAATGGACTGGCAATGCAGAGGCCTAGAGCTAATGGGCCACAGGTTCAAATCCACCACAGCTGCTGTTGGGATTTCAATTCAATTAATAAATCTGGAATTAAAAGTTAACCTCTTGAATGGTGACCATGGCAACTAGCGTTGATTGCCATAAAAACCCTTCCTAGAGTCATAAAATTGTACGGACGGAAACAGTCCCTATGGTCCAACTGGTCCCTGGTGACTAGATATCCTAAATTAATCGAGTCCCATTTGCCAGCATTTGGCCCATATCCCTCTAAACCCTTCCTATCCATATACCCGTCCAGATGCCTTTTAAATGTTGTAATTGTACCAGCCTCCACCACTTCCTCTGGCAGCTCATTCCATACACACACCACCCTCTGTGTGAAAAAGTTACCTCTTCGGTCCCTTTTAAATCTTTCCCCTCTCACCTTAAACCTATGCCCCTCTAGTTTTGAACTCCCCTACCCTGGGGAAAAGACCTTGGCTATTCACCCTCTCTATGCCCCTCATGATTTTATAAACCTCTATAAGGTCACCCCTCAGCCTCTGACGCTTCAGGGAAAATAGGCCCAGCCTATTCAGCCCTTCCCTGTAGCTCAAACCCTTCGAACCCAGCAACATCCTTGTAAATCATTTCTGCACCCTCTTGAGTTTAGTTATGTCCTTTAGGGAGGGAATCTTGACATCCTTGTCCCATTCAGACCCACACTCCACAGCAATAATTGCTGACTTTGCCCATTGACATCCTGGATTCCATGGAATATCATATTTCAAAACCCCCTCGAAAAGTGTAATGAGAACGAGGAACTCAGATTGGCCGAGGTAAACAATTGAAGCAGAAGCCAAGTAAACACATGAAGGAGGAAAGTGGGGATGGTGTTGGGTCACGAGGCGCTGGGTGTGGAGTTTTCATGTTTAATGGGGCTGGTGCCTGATGAGCCTAAGTAGTTGATGTAACCTCAGGCACTTCTGAATGACCAACGCCCCTCAGAGAGGGCAAGACATTCAGTATAATCAGAGTTGGACTGTCTTCTCACAGAATACATCAAAAAGCTGCCATCATTGTGAGTTCTATGAAGAGAAACCTCTGACCGAGTTTCTAGCCAGTTTGATGACATTTATGCAGTTTCACAACAAAAACCCTCATCATAACTACAGTGAGTGACATTCCAAAGGTCCCTCACCAGCTGTAAAGGACTGAGGAGCATGTTGAGGTGGTGAAAGTTGCTATGGAAACGGAACCCCTTTTTGCCCATGATATCTCCGAATGGATTTAAAGAGAATGGGTTTCCTGTAGACGACGGAGAGAAAGAACATTCTGGAAAAGAGATGCTGTTGTTGTTGACGATGGCTCTGACACGTAAATATTGAGTAAGTGTGAATTTAATTTGATTTGATTTATTATTGTCACATGTACCTGAGTACAGTGAAAAGTTTTGTTTTGTGAGCAGTGCGGGCAGATCACAGCAAACAAGGACATAGAGATCACGGGGTGTTTAGACAGAGCGAGGCACACAGGGTTACAGCTGCAGAGGTGGTGCACAAAGCAAGAACAACATTTGATTTGAAATTAGACAGGTCCATTCAGCAGATTAATAACATAGGGGAAGAAGCTGTTCGTGAATTTGTTGGTGCATGTGTTTAAGCTTCTGAATTTTCTGCCTGATGAAAGAGGTTGTAGGAGGTCATTACCCGGGTGGGAGGGATCTTTGATGATGTTGGCAGCCTTTCCAGAGCAATGAGCCATGTAAATGGAGTCCATGGATGGAAGGTTGGCTTCCGTGATGGTCTGGGCTGTGCAGACCACCTTCTGTAGTTTCTTACAGTCCTGGGCAGAAATCACACGACACCAGTTTATAGTCTAACAGGTTTATTTGAAATCACAAGCTTTCAGAGTGCAGCCCCTTCGTCACCTGATGAACAGGCAGTGCTCTAAAAAGTTTGTGATTTCAAATAAACCTGTTGGACTATAACCTGGGTGTTGTGTGTTTTCTGACTTTGTCCATGCCAGTGCAACACTGGCACCTCCGCATCATCTTACAGTCCTGGGCAGAGCCATTGCCATACCATCGATGACGCACCCTGATAGAATGTTTTCTATGGTGCATCTTTAAAAATTGGCTGTAACGTAAAATTGGAATTACTCTTTCTTGTAGATTTAAATACTAATCCCCCACATCCTGCACATTGCATTTCACACTTTAGATGTAACTGTTACTGCCACCTCCGGTATAAATCTTATTAAGAACCCAAGGTCTGCATTGTAGCATAATAACTGCGTAACTGGACTAATGATCCCAAGTTCAAATCCCACCTTGGCTACTGAAGGCATTTAAATTTGTTTAATCAATTCAAAATGTGGAATAGGATAATCTCAGATTGGCAATAATTGGCCACAAAAATACTCTGATTTTTAAAAAAAGACACATCTGGTTCACTAACGTCCTTTAGCGAGGGAAATCTGCTTTCCCTACACGATTCCAAACCCCTGCTGACTCTGAGCTGCCCTCTGAAATGGATGAACACACCTCCCAGTTGTATTGGAGAAGGTGAAACAGCATCAGCAGCTTCTCGATGCTGTTTAAGCATGGTCAATAAATGCTGAATAAAAACCGAGAGAACTGCGGATGCTGTAAATCAGAAACAACAACAACAGAAATTGCTGGAAAAGCTCAGCAGATCTGGCAGCATCTGTGGAGAGAAATCAAAGTTTACATTTCTGGCCCAGTCCTGTTCTGAGGAAGGGTCACTGGACCCGAAACGTTTACTCTGATTCCTCTCCACAGATGCTGCCGAACCTGCTGAGCTTTTCCAGCAACTTCTGTTTTTGTGTCAATAAATGCTGGTGTTACCAGTGAAGTTCCAATCCCGAGAGCAATCAGGACGAAGAGGCAAGAGTAGACTGTGCGGACAGATCCAATAAGATTATGGTAGATTATCTCCCTGAACCCTCATTTCCACCAGTATCCTTTGATTCCCCTTATAAACTGCACTGAGTGTGGTCATCTATCTAACCCCAACTGGAAGCAGAATGCTAACATGGTCTAAGAGTCAAAATCAAACCCTTTAGCAATCACTGTGTGGCAGAAGGTGATGGGAAAGATGCTTGCTTCCTGTATTAGTGGAAGTTGGCTCAGTGGTTAGCACTGCTGTCTCACAGTGCCAGGGACCTGGGTTTGATTCCAGCCTGAGGTGACTATCTGCCTGTGTGGAGTTTGCATATTTGGGAGGCTGATGGCCTCGTGGTACTATCACTGGACTGTTAATCCAGAGACCCAGATAATGGTCTGGGGACCCGGGTTCGAATCCTGCAATGGCGGATGGTGGAAATTGAATTCAATAAATATCTGGAATTGATCATCTAATGATGACCATGAATCCAGTGTTGATTGTCAGGAAAAACCCATCTGGTTCACTAATGCCCTTTAGGGAAGGAAACTGCCATCCTTACCTGGTCTGGCCTACATGTGACTCCAGACCCACAGCAATGTGGTTGACTCTTAACTGCCCTCTGGGCAATTAGGGATGGGCAATAAATGCTGCCTGGCCAGCAACGCCCTCATCCCGTGAATGAATAGGAAAAAAACATCCCGTTGCCCGGCATTCTTCCTGCGTATATTGTAAATCTGAAGCGTGATGGCAAAATACTTCGAGGTTTGATACATTTGAAACAGATAACGGACTCCAGGCTGCACTTTAGTTGTTGTACCCAGCTGCTGTGAAGTGAATACAAGGGTCTTCTTAAACTTCTTAAACAAGGTGAGAATGGAGTTGGGGGAGAAACCTTATAAAGTCAGTTCTCCGAGGGTGGACACTGCGTCCATTGTGATAGCAGGAAATGTTGGTATCGCAATTTACGCTGCGAAGTATTGAGATTTTAAAAAAACCATTAAAATTCATAGCCGCAGGAAGTAGGAATCATAGAAACAAGGAGACCATTCGGTCTCTCAAACCTGTCCCACTGATTAATTTGTATCTGAATTAAATCACCCATCCTGCCTCCAAACTCTTTGAATCGCCCATCTGGCAAATGTTTTGTCCATCTCGCACGCAAAATCTGCGTGCAACTAATGCTTTCTGTGAGAATTCCACATTTCTAACTTCTCGTGTGGAGAGGAGATTTTTTTCTACTTTCTGGGAGCAAATGACTGCACATGCTGGAATCTGTACTGGAAACAACAAATGCTGGAGATCACAGTGAGGTCAGGCAGCATCAGGATGGAGAGAGACAGAGCAAGCTAGATGACTCTTCATCAGAGCTGACGTGGTGTGGAGGGGACAGCATTTATGCAATAATTTCGGGGGCGGGGGGGGACGTTGCATGGAGGGCTGGGAGAGAAAAGATGCTGATAGTGTGGATTAAGTGATTGGAACGTGAGAATGGCTCGTCTAACTGCTAGACCAGGAAGGACAGACAGCCCCACTGGGGTTGGGGAGAGGAAAGAGAGAACATGGTTACAGAGAATGTAACAAGTAAAGTTTTGCTTTGATTTCGATTTTATTTGTCCCAAGATGAATCTTTCTTCTCCTAAATTGCTCTCTCAATGGAAAAGCTGTTGTAAGTCAAGCCTGCTATTACATGTAGAGGGAAGGAACTGACATTTTGGTGCGGCCTTCTGAAGGTTTTGACATGCAACTAATAAAAACATTGTGTGTTCAGTGAAAACTTGCCAGAGCATAGGAATACTGCCAACTTTTTTCCTTCTCTCACTTGCCAGACTGCCCCAATATGATTTATATTTGATCTGCACTTTTACCTGAACAATAGAATCTTTGTGTCAAATGATCAGAATCAGACACAGACACTTTTAGAACTGAGGTGAGGAGGAATTTCTTCAGCCAGAGGGTAGGGAATCTGTGGAACTCATTGCTACGGAGGGCTGCGGAGGCCAAGGCATTGAGTGCCTGTAAGACAGAGATAGGTTATTGATTAGTGACAGGACCGAGGGTTACAGGGAGGAGGTGGTAGACTGGGTTTGAGAAACATATCAACTATGATCAAATGGTGGAGCAGACTCGATGGGCTGAATGGCCTAATTCTGCTCATGGTCTTAGATCCAGACAACAAGTAAGTAGGTGCATAGTTTGTTTGCCTCCAATTGAGGCCTACTAACTCAGGATTCTGTGTCCCCCAAGTCCCCTTCACAATTAGCCCTTGACTAATATTTTATCAGTTTATTTGTGGGATGTGGGTATTGATTGCAAGGTCAACGTTTGTTACTTGTCCCTAATTGGCCTTGAGTAGGGTGCTGGTGAGCCTTTGACTGATCACTAGGGTCCAAATCCTGGAATTTCCTCCCCTAAGGGCATTGTGGGTCATGGACTGCAGTGGTTCCAGAAGGGCAGTTCACCTCCACCTTCTCAAGGGGCAACTAGAGATGGGCAATAAATGCTGATCCCAGCCGGCGACACCCACATCCCACAAATGAATAAAAAACAAATCACAGCCTCAACCACCTCCCCTGGCAGTGCATTCTCGACACCTACCACCCTCTGTGTAAAAATCCTGGTCACATATCTCCTTTAAACATTCCCCTTTCCCCTATGCTCCCTAGTATTCGACATTTCCACCCAGGGACAGAGATTATCTATCCTATTCACGCCTCTCAATTTTATATACTTTTATCACATCGCTCCCCCACCCCACCCCCCAATCATCCTCAGACCATCTAACAAAAACAATCCAAGTTTGTCCAGCCTCTCCTGATAGCTCATACACTCCAACATCCTGGTAAACCTCCTTTACACCCTCTCCAAAGCTGCCACATCCTTCCTATAGTGTGGTGACCAGAACTATACACAATGCTCCGAATGCAGCCTAACTAAAGTTATCTACAACTGCAACACCACTTGCCAACTCTCATTACTCAGTGCCACAATCATTTAAAGCAAGCGTGCCATGTACATACTTTACCACCTCATCCACTTGTGTTGCTATTTGCAGGGAGATGTGGACTTGCATCCCAAGATCCCCTCCATATGCCAATGTTCCTCAGGGCATTGCCATTTGGTGTATATTTTCATCTTGCATTTGACGTCCCAAAATACATCACTTCATACTTCTCCGGATTAAACTCCATCTGCCCTTTCTCCGTCCAGCTTTCCAGGCGACCTATATCCTGCTGCATCCTCGGAAAAACCTTCCTCACTATCCACAACTCCGTCAATTTTCCTGTCGTCTACCAAAATATGAATCAGACCACCCATGTTTACATCCAAATCATTTATATACGTTACAAGCAGCAGAGGTCCCAAGCACTGATCTATGCAGAAAACCACCGGCCGCAGAGAAATTCTCCAGAATCTTGCTAGGCATTCCTCTTAATGCCTTTTAAATTAGTCGGACGTCCCTCCCCCATCCACTTACCACCAAGGGTTAATGCAGCAGACTGCAATCTGATGCTTTCCCCTTGCTCTCTTCTGTTGCCTTTCTCTGAATTTTACTGACTTGAGATTCATCTCTACTAGGCCTGGCATTTGGTCAAAACCTTCGGCGACATACGCCTCCCTTATACACTTCATTTAAAAATTACATGGAAACAAATGGTTTCAATTAAACTTGTTTAAGATCCGATGTTTTCAAAGTACGGTATTTATTGTGTTCTCTCCCCTTGTGGCCAAGAAACATAATTAAGCCACTGCTGCAAAGCTCCAGAATAGAGTCTGCAGATGTTGACATTCTTAAAGCTTTTGGAAATGCTAATGGAGATTACTCATTCGCAAATGTTACTCCAGTTCTTTTGTGTACGATTTCCCAACCCTTTGTGGAAAGAAAAGGTGGCAGAAGGGTATTTTCCCAAAGTGTATTTTATAAATCAAAGTAAACATTGAGGAAAGGAGATGCGACAATTGTAAACCATTTTGATTTTGCAAGAGAAGGAAAATAAGCAAAAACAGAAATGACTGCAAAAGCTCAGCAGGTCCGGCAGCTTCTGTGGAGAGAAATCAGAGTTAACATTTCGTTTCCAGCCACCATTCCTCACAACTGATGCTCTTTATCTGCTCTGTCCAGACACCTCATGATTTTGAAAACCTCTGTTTCCTTCTCTCCGAGGAAAATCTCTCCAGTCTATCCTCAGAACTGAAGTTTTTCAACAATTAAAACTAACATGATGGGCCAAATGGCTTGCTTCCACACTGTCGGTATTCTATTCTAATCTATTCTATTCTAGAAAGCCTAGAAGGTTGTGAGAAATAGCAGTAATAGCAGTGAGCACTGGGAGATTTGAAGAATACAACACAGGAGGACTGTAGGACCGCACCCCTCGACCAGGGACAAAGACTCAGCAGGCAGACAGGATTCGGACAAGTGAAAACTTTATCCAAGCAACAATCAATTAATGCAAGGGGACGGCCAAAGACCTTTCTCAAATCTGGCCTTGACGTTAGAACCCAGTTGTTCTCTTAATCTACGGCTCAGATCAATGACGCACTCTGATTTTTACAGCAAAATACAGCATTTCTATGCATTTTATGTTACAATAAACATACACAGCGTGGTCACTGTGTCCTTCCTCCTTATTCCATACACTCAATCCTGTGAAACGCCTAATCAATGATGGACATTCATATGGGCAGTCTCAGGTTCCCATGATCTCGTGGTGTTTAACAAACATTGTAATCGTCAGGCCTTGGGATCTTTCTGTGCATCCTATTAATCAGCATTCCAAGGTTACTGGTTATACTCCTTCTGGGCTGTCCCAGACTTGTTTATCTCTAAGGACTGCTTGAATTCTGTTATTCATTGTATTCCATGTGCTATCTCTATCAAATTCAGTTACTCCTCATATTTTCCACTGTCCCAATTATATATATTTAAAAAATGCAGAAGACAGTTGGTTAACCAATTGCTGTAAGAGTCATTGTATTAATGTCTGTTATAAAGTTAGTTGTAAATTTCAACTGTTTGCAATTTATAACTAATAAGTTGCAAACAATTTACTTCATTCAGGACATACCAGGCATCTCTTTGGAGATAAGGAATGCATTTCCTGAGACTAATTAACTTCCACTTTTATGTTTAAATGTTTCTCCCTGATGCTTCTATTATACTTCGGGAGATGTGTATCTATAATTATGTTGAAAGCTATTTCAATGGTTATCTAAAGAAACTTTAACCATAACCTCTTTCTTAATATTGTGAATAACTTCAAAGAATCAACTGATTACTACAAAATAACTTCAGCTGTTGTTTTCACAACTCCTTATGGGCTGAGATTTATACCAGATTTAACTGGTGTTGTTCACCAACTGGGACAACATCCTTTCATTGAAGCTAGAATCAATCATTTGTTTATCCCTAGGCATCCCGTTATCAAACTATCTCAGATGGTTGCTTGCAGGGTTTCCTGTTCACTTTGGAGTGAACATGTTCAAAGGTCCCATTATGTTTCACGTAAATGCTACAGCAGACTGTTTTATTCAGTTTATCTCCTGTTGGCCATTTTGTGTCTTTCAAACATGGGCCAACCTTACAAGCACTGAGATATTGATAAGGAAAAGGAGAATAATATGAATGCAATCTTTGAAGAAACATAAAATAAGGCTGTAAAAGCTTCTATAGGTATGTAAAAAGGAAGCTTTTGGCTAAAATGAATATGGGTCCATTAGAGGCAGAATCAGGACAATTTATAATGGGGAAATAGAGAAATAGCAGAGAAACTAAATGATTACTTTGTGTTGGTTTTCCTTGAGAAAGACCCCAGCAATGTCCCAGAACTAGAGATCGAAGTGGCTAGGGAAAAAAAGCAGCATTTGTAAAATGCTTGTACTGGAGAAAATGATGGAGCTGAATGGTGGATAAACCCACAGCTTCAACACTTGAACAGCTTAGTCACGCCCAATGAAGTTTATCTCATGTCATTTCCTCTTTTGTCTCGACAGCAGCTGGCAACTTCGATTAAGATGAGCGCAGATGATCCCCAACATGGTGGCTGTGGAATAAGGTGAGCAGCCAATTCAATCAAATAGTTAAAAGCATGTATTTACAGTCACGTTCCTCCTATTCCTGCCTGTTTCTCCGGAGCGTCTGGCCTGATCTCGTTAGTTCCCTCCATTGTGAGTTGGAGCCATTCTCTACAATACGCTTCCAGAAGCTCAGTGCCAAATAGGATAAAGACCATAAGGCACAGGAATAGCTAACCATTCGGCCCATCGAGTCTGCTTCACCATTCAATCATGAATGATATAGTTCTCAACCCCATTCTCCTGCCTGCTCCCCGTAACCTTTAATTCCCTTACCAATCAAAGAATCGGTTTAAGAGATAACAAGGTGTAGAGCTGGATGAACATAGCAGGCCAAGCAGCATCAGAGGTGCAGGAA